>NW_009624682.1:356-36274 GCF_000690535.1 Cariama cristata | reverse complement strand
GCTCTGAACCACATTTTTGCTTCTGAGTTAAAATGAGTAGTTTACCTTGCAAATCAAAATGGCTGAATGCCAAATTTAGTATCAACTAGTGGGGAAAAAAAAAAAACACCACCACTAAAAATCCCAAGGAGATGGATTTTTTCATTCTTAATCTCACTGAATGCTACCAGTTGATGCAGTACAAGTGATGGAACTCGGTGGAAACCACAGATGCTGCTCAGGATGAGCTGCCGTCAGAACTGGGCCGCTGTGGCTGTTGTGTAAAACACTCCACCAGAGGAATTTTTTTTTCCTAAATGAGTAGATTCCTATTCATCCTCTGCCTCTTTTCCATCTCCATAGGCCAGATAAAAATCTGTATTTCCCTGCCTTAAGCTTCATCTAGAAATACTATACACTGTATTACTATTAAAAGTACTGTACCTAGCACAGTGGGCACAATGTATAGACATGATTAATGATAACAGCTACTTCCTGAATTACATGAAATATGTGCAAACCCCAAATGGTTTTTAAATAAGAGCAATGTGAATACTGTTACATTCCAGCAGTTACTGGAGTGTATCTCTTAGCAGTACATAGGTTTTCCATCTTCACAACTTCACAGTTTTGCTCTGTTGCATGGAAAGCAAACGTTCCGCGTTATTGCAGAAGTCCATGAAACATCCTTAGGTTTTGTCAAATCAGTCATTTGTATAAAAGTGAGGTATAGCTTGCTATATGGTTCTGTGATCTTGACTTTGTCTGGGATTATAAAGTGTCTGTGTTGTCAACATCAACTATACACCTTGCATTATCATCAGTCAGCTTTTTCAGATGTAAGAACACACTAAGGACTGGTGCTGATTCACTGCTCATTGTTGGTGACATTTCTTTCAATGAGTCTTCTGTCTGCTGCTGTAAAGAATAACCTTGCTTTGGGGGTGGAGGAGACAAGCAGGCAAGAGAGTTGTTTTATGAAAGACTGTTACAAGGCCAAGGCATCTTTAAATAGAATTGGCTAAAGAAAGCCTTTACCAATATACTGCTTCTCAGAAAAACACTGAGCCAAACTGGAGTTGTATCTATAGGATCATAAGAATCAAGGATCATTCAAGTCCAAAGGGACCTCAGTGGTTCTCTAGTCCAACCTCTAGCTGAAGGTAGACTCAGCCATGAGCTCAAACCATGTGCTTGGGGCTTTCTCCAGTCAGGTCTTAAACACTTCCAAGGATGGAAGCTGCACAACCACCCTGGGCAGCCTGTGCCATTGCCCCACTGTCCTCATGGTGAAAAGGCATTTCCTTATAGCCAGTATGAACATCTCTTGTCTCAACTTGTGCCTGTTGTTTCTTGTCCACCATGCACTACTGCGAAGACCATGGCTCCATCTTCTCAATGATCCCCAATAGTTATGGGGGGAGGGGGGTGCACCCTTTTAGGTGCCTCCAAAGCCTACTCATCTCCAGGCTGAACAAGCTCCCATCCTGCAGCCTCACAGCGCAAGTGGTCCAGCCCTGACCAACCCCGTTTGGCAACATCTGCAATTCTGTTGAAAGTACATTCCGTTGTCTCCTCCATGTCATTTATGAACAGGCCATGTCCAGGGATAGACCCTGCAATGCTCCACTTGTTAGGCCCCCAGGCAGTATATGATCCATTAACCACCACCCTCTAAGGCCAACCACTCAACCAGGTTTTTTACCATCCTGTTGTTCAGCCTCTAGACTGTAACATCTTATCTTGGATACAAGAACATGATGCAAGACAGTGTCAAAAGCCTTGCTAAAGTCAAGGTAAATGACATCCACTGCTCTCCCCTCATCCACAAACCCACTCGCTTCTGCATAGAAGGCAATCAGGTCAGTCAGGCATGGTTTACCTTTGCTCAGTCCATGCTGACTGTTCCTGATAACCACCTTCTCCTTTATGTGCCCAGAAATCTGTCCCAAGAGGACTCACTTCACGATTTTCCCAGTGACTGAAGTAAGGCTGCAGTTTTCTAGGATGAACTTTTGGTCTTTTTTTGAACACAGGCACAATACTTGCCATTCTGCCCTCACTGTGGAGATCCCCCAATCTCCACAACCTTTCAAAGATTAAAGACAGCATCCTTGCAAAGATGTCTCTCTCACCATCCTTAGTTGCAGCCTGTCTGGTCTCACAGACTTCTATGGCTCAGGTTTTCACAAGTAACCCCTCACTTGGTCCACTGGTAGTTCTCCTTGAATCCTTACACTACATTCAGAGACCTAGGAGTCCTTGTTGGTAGACAGTGAAGCAAACAAGGCATTGAGTGTCTTATCTATGGCTGCTGTCACTAGATTGTCTGTCCTCCTCCATCTGCTTCCAGAGCACTAAACCTATTCTGCAGTTGCAGACCTGAGAGTGGAGAAGGAACTCTTTTCTTACTCCCAGGAGTCACAGGTCTCCAAGCCTTCCCCATCATGGCACTCTCCACTTGCCACCCACAACCTACCATGGTCTTCTGGCCCCCCTTCTTCTGTGTAACTGGGGGTTCAGGCTGTTGTTAAATGGGTGCTTAACACGCCTTTACTAGGATCGGCCTTCCCAGTAGCCACCAAGATCCGAAGATGGCAAAGGAAACTCATAGAAGAGCCTGAAGGAGACTACAAACACTGAACAGGGGCCTAAAAACCACCCCAGACACCTACATGCGCACTAGCCCACCAAGAGCCATGCCAGCTATCCCGGGCTGTCCTCACAGCCCTCCAGGTCGTAGTGTTGCCCACGGGCCGGTTAGACAGCAAATGTACGCCATGCCCAGGCATCAGCCCCGGCGGGCAGGGTCCCCACTGTTGGTGGGTCCCTTCTGCACAACCATGAGCCTGCCCAAATGCCTCCCCAAGGACACTCTGCTTGGCTGGTGAGTGCCGCTGTCGCTGCGTGCTTGTGTTTATGCAACAAAGCCCTGGGTTTCACAATGCAATTTCAAGCAAGGACATTTCATTTACCAATTTGAAAATGTCTTTTTATATGGAATAACAAGAGGTACTTACATTTGGATTTGATCAAGTAGATCTTTCTTACATGATTAGATTTACCTCAAGGAGAAACACAGAGCTGTAGCCACACTACTAAAATAGATCTAACATATGTTTTTCTTTTATAGGACACGTGAGAACCTTTTGTCCCAAAATGTAATCCCCTATAGTAGCATAATGTGTTAAAGTACTAAGAGTGTTTCACCAACATTGTGATATCTGAGTTTCAGGTTCCTTTCAAGAGCACGTCCATGAGACTGGATATAAGATGGAACGAAGACAATCTGCCTTATGACCTAAATAAGACAGTCATTTGATAAGAAGCCAATATTCCTGAATGGTAAACTGTCTTGAAATGATTCATGGAAATGTAGTTCAGGCTATTAAATCCAATGGAAGTTTTCCCACTGAAATAAATTGTTAAGGATCTAACCATAACAGATCTAATCATAACATGGAGGTTTCCTCAGACAACACGCAGTACAAGAGAGCTTTTCTTCAAACAGGATTTACTCTATACTTTATGCAAGTTTCAAATGATTAAGAGGACTTAAAGGGGGGGTGAGAGAGAAGCATAATCCTAACTGAAACACAGTCCAAGAACCAAGGTGCAAGAGAACACAGGCAGTGCTGCTTGCTTGGATTTATTCACAGATTTGCCCTTGTCATCTTTAGCTGTCGTTCCCGTCCTCCTCTTTCTGCACTGAGAATGTTTACCCATTGACTCACCACAGGCTGTCCTGCTCGGGACAGCCCTAGGTTTTATTTGGGCTTCTTGTAAACCATTGCTTTATTGCCCTGACTGGACACCGCATCTTGTATAAATAGTTCTCAGGAGGTTGTTTGGGGGTTTGCTTAATGCTTGCGGTGATTTTTAGTCTGAGCATAGTCAGGACTCCGAACAATTGAGAAGGCGGGCTGGTGAGCCTAGGGGAACATCATCAGGTTGGAGAGTATTAAAATTATTTACCGGTGTTATAAATATCTGCAAGTATTAGAGCTATTCAGTTCTAGTTTCTACTATTCATGCATTTTCTGAGACTAGGGCATTCTTTTTTTTTTTTTTTAAATACACTTAATTTGGCCAGAAAAACTGAACAGATTTATTTCATAATTTTCATTCTGGTACAGAACCAGTCACACTGCTGTGAAGACCTGTAGTCGCTACTACATTATAAATACAGTTTATTTGTATTAGCTTTCTTCCACTCGATCATCTTTAAAGAAACCCCATTGCGAATAAACTCACGACATTGCAGGAAATTGCTTACGTTTAAATACAAATTCTTCTTTTTTCTTAAAAAGTTATTAAAAAAAAGATTTTTACATACTTGTCACAGGCCCACCAATTTTCTTTTCTACAAGACATTTGGTAAAAGCGAACTATGAAAAAGCTTATCCAAAAGTTACATGCCAATATTGATCTCACTGTATAGCAGAACAGTATATATGTACTACAGAAATGTTAATTATGTGCAGATGACTGAATTCAGTAGTTTTGCAAGTTAATTCTGTGAAAAAAATGGTTCTTTAAGTATGTTCACAGAACACCACTGAGGTCAATAAAAGGAAACAAAAAGCTCTATAAAACCTCCTTATGCTGGAAAAGGACACCACTTAAATTGAATTAATTTTAAAATTGATTTGCTCCACTCAGTGCTAACCCCTGAAACAGACACATTTAAACTGATTTAAAATTAAATTAAACCAATTAAATCACTGTGTGCATTGATGTAAGTGCATGCATGCTAGCGATAGGCTTTTGTTTAATTAGTTCTATTTAAAATCAGTTTTCACTGGAACTTTGCATGGCAGATAAGGTCTACGACTCCTTGGTGTCTCTATTTTAGTTGAATGCTAAACTGAGTGAGAAATTCTTCTGGTTAAATCAGGAGCCAAAAGTTTGGCAGAGTTCAGTCTCCGTTCAGTATATCTACAAATATTTACATTGACTGTAAGACGACAAGCTTCCCAGCATCTCCTGGACCTGGCTCCCTCAATATCCTTAAATGAGGGGACGTTTAGCTATTCAGTCCAAAGGCCTTTTGATAGTGCAGCACTTATTGTGAAATGCATTGTTTGGGTTAGCTGAATGTCTCTGTCACTTATTTCCCAGAGAGGATTTGAAAGTTATATATGTTTAGCAACTACTGTATGCTAAAGACAAATGGATTTCCACAAGGTCTCATACTCTGCTGGGAAACTGTCTCTCTCTAATGCTTGAAAAATTGCAGAACAAAAAAGAAACAAAGGAAACAGATAAGAAAGCCTTTGTGTTTTGGAAAAGAGTTGGATTGGGGGGGGAGAATGTTGAATGTTTGGGAGTTTTCTGCCAAGAGTTTGCTTGTCTGTTCCTTTATCCTTTATGAAGTTTTTCCCACCAGCACTGTCAGTATAAAATACTACTAAGTTAGAAAAATAGCAGTTCCTACCCACTTTGCATAGATGTAGCTGTTTGTAGAAGGGCATTTAGCTTTAAAAAAATAAATTAGGTAAAATGAAAAAAAAAAAAATGAAGCAGGTAAAGGATTGTGTGCGTGGATCCACACGCTGCAATTACTCAAAGAGCATCTTAAAAACTATGACCTCAGCGTACCAGATGTGAAACCGTTGGTAAAAACATAAAGGTCGTAGTTCTTGACTTAGTTTTCACAGTGCAAGTCCAAAAACAAATTTACAAATTGTAACTAGCAGCCTACTTTAGCCATGTTGGTATTAAGGGGAGTACAGCCACCTAAATACTCAGAGCTATTGACAGTGCCTGCTCACTACTTCCACCCCACTCTGAAGGCATCTAAAATCACTTGGTGTTTCTATTCAGAGCTCTGCGTTTCCCCACGGGATTAGTTGTGTGTGTGGAAATGTCTCAGTCCACGCAGCTGCCTGGCACGCTCCTGCTCTCAGCCCTCACGTGTTTAACAACAGCACTGTGAGTCCAACACAAGGCACTGCACCATGGCCACTGAAGATGCTTTAGCTATCTTGAAGTCTAATGGGTTAACCTTGGTGGACACACTACTTGTTATTACTATATTCAGAATGGGAATGATTCAGCTATCCTTGTATTTTCCAAATTATTATCTGAGCCTGCAGGAATCTTTTCCAAAATAAAAAGTGTTACACTTGTGCTAAATCCATCTGCCCTGGCATTATAACCAACCAGAGGCAAAGAAAGTCATTTCTTAAAATGTCACCAGTACAAGCTATTTACATTCAAAGATATGTTTCAAACGAACTTCCATAGGAATAAAGTGAGAGAAGCAAGTAAATTGAGCGCTAAAATAAATACCTCATGATCTTGCTTATAACCAAACAACCAGGGAAATGCATGTTCTCTGGACAGATCATTGCGGAGCAATTTCCAAGGGAAATTCGCAAAATACTAAGCTGGCTTTTGCAGTTTGAATGCAATGACATGAGTTTCTTGCAAACGTATGCCAAAAAACCTAATCCAAACTGGAAAGAAGGGAGGAAAGCTCCTATGAGACAGTTTTTATGAAAGCTTCATTCAGAGCCTCCACCCTCATGTACTGTACCAGCCACCTTAGCTTTTCCACTCTGCTTGGTCCAAGAAAGCACCGACTAGTATATTAAAAATTCTGGCTTTAAAATGTTTAGGAACGGACAGTAACAGCAATATATGTTTTAATAATCAGACACAGATTATCAGATAACCTTTTAGTCAAAATGAGATACAGAGATTTAGGTCTAAGAGACTACAAAATGAGTAAACTAAAGTAATGCAGATGGGAAAAAAATATGAAAAAGATTTCAAATTGCTCAGTCCCTCCAAGAATCAGGCACTTTCTAGTGGAAAAGTGTAGGCAGGTTATTAAAACATAACGTTGGGTATCTGGAGATACCGATTATACCCTGTTCCCCCAGTAAATAGAAGTTTTGTCACTTATAACCAGGATTTCAAGCAAAAGCACTTCTCCTTCCAGCTGTACAATCAACTTCCTTGGAAAGACATTTAACCCCTCAAACTTCAGCATTCCCATTTCTAAAACAAATCTAGCCCACTTCTTACACCACAATCATGTTGGGAATCATAATTAATTTTTCATAAAAATACAGTAAGCTACAACTTTCTACATATATTCATAATTTTAAAAAAATATTTCTTTAACTAATCCCCCACTCTCTAAGTACCATTCATGTGCAGCACATGTCTTTTCCTCGGTTATGACTTATGGCAAGGACCCACCACTACAAGTGGAGAATATGCGTGTACTTACATCCCAGTTAAAAATAAGATCATTAATCCTGGTATTACTTATCTGATCTTCCAGAGAATGAGCGGTGACCTCTCTGCACCTGACAGTGTATTTATAACGAAACACGGTCAATATATGTACCTGAAATTCTGGGATTTTGTGTCTGACTTGCTTTTTCTCTCTCCTTCCTTATCTCCAACACCAGGACTCAGCTTCCTCAGGCCTTTTCTATCTGCCGTCACTTCCATCACCCACTTGCCTCCTGTCACAACTCCACATATTGAATGGTAGCAGCTAATAAAACTACGCTCCTGGCTTTATCGCTTTTCATAAAAATACTCCATTCTGTGCCTTTTTTTTTCACCTTACTTCTGCTGCGGCTCTGTGTACACTGAATGTGCTGAGGAACAAGCTTCTCTTCTGATTGTGTGAAACAGCATTTAACGGCTTTGCAAAACTGATATTATTTCTAAAAAGGGTATTGCATTTCTCAAACATGCTGAAATTCATTAAAGTATTTCATGCCATCTGTTTCCTCTTTGTAAATAAATAACTCTTTCCATCGTGGCAACCACTATGACAAGCTACTAATATTTATGAGGATGTAGCAACACTCACAGGAACAGAAAAAGTGACATATATGTGAACAGCACAGAGAATCCATTTCAGCTTAAGGTGAACTTGGAAGCAGTCCCCAGTGCCGGAATTAAGATGACATTCTTACATGTAACTCGGGAACACTGAGGTGTAACTCTTACATAAATGGATGTCTGTAATTCCCATATCCAGCAAAGACCCTCAGGGGATTTCAGCCCACTTCGAGTCAGACCCACCGTTTCTTGAATGAGTTCAAACAGTTGTTCAACGACATCGTCATGAGATCGGCTGCTCCACCGGCACAGCTGGCTTTCCGGTGAGGTTGGCCGGCTTTAAGCGGAAACTGTCAGTATCTGCCAAATGGTGGCCAGACACCAAAGCAGACTTAACCAATTAGTGGAATACCCCATCCGATGGCCGGGTGTGATTTCTCTGTGTGTGTATACCTGTGTGCTACCACATCTGAAGGCTGCGGTGGTACCCGTGCAGGCAGCCTGTCCTCCCAGGTGAGCCAAAAGGGAATCGGTCTCCTCCTCGCTGGGCCAGCAGAAGCCATTTCAAGCTTCCCACAGCTAAAAGTCACTGCGTGCATGTTTTACGGAAGGGTCTGTAGGATCCGGCGCTCGCTGCCCACCAGTGAGCTGTGAAACACAGGTGATTAGTTCCAGATGCTGCTTCAGTGCTTTTCCTTCTGCAGAAAATGTGCAGAAGTCACTTCTTTCGGTTTCACGGGACTCCCCAGAAATAGAAATCACACCAAAAGTCAGTGTGGGTTTGTTATCCCTCCCTCAACATCAGACAGGCTGCAGCAGCAACTACGACGTCTGTGGAAAGACTTCTCCACGAGCCGAAGGGATCTGCGGTACACTCGCTGTGCACCTTACAGCTGATTCACGACGGACCTTGCAGCACGTTAAGTTCCCATCCTTTGTCCCAGCATGCCCAACCCTTGCAGCAGGTTTGCCAACCCCGTGACAATCCCATTCGCACTCTAACAGGGACCTTGCTTTGGACAGGTAAGAGAAGTGCTTTGTGACAGAAACCAGAGGAACAGGATAGCTGCTCCAAAACTCACTGTATTTGATCTGCCTGTTCATGCCTCCAAACTTTCTCCCTAAGGTTTTGACCAACTGCATCGAACTAGTCTCTCAAACTTCTTGTAAGTTTGTTTCTCTTAAAAATCTCCCTACAGGAAAGCCATTTTTCTCACCACTTCTGAATCATAATGAAAGCAGATCATGTAGCTGCACCTATCTGATAATTCACAGTACCTCACTCACTCGTAAATTCAAAACACTTTCTTCTTGGCACACTGTGATCACAATCAATATAAATCTTGGTAGAACTTGCCATTTACACTTTGCATATTTGGAGGCAGAGGGGAATCCAGCTTTAACTGTTCATGAAGAAAATGGGGCGATGGAGAAACTGAACCTGCAGCTTTCAGACATATCAGAAAATATAATTTCTTAGAGTCAGTGTAAAACATTTTGGGCTCATGGAAAGGTAATTGCGCAAATATACAGGCCCTGTGTAAACATTAAAGTGCTTACAAGGTCCTCCAAGGATTTCAATCAGACAGATTGTTGGCTCATCTTCACTATCCTTGTCATTATATTTTTCTGTATTCATGCTTCTATTGTATATCCTTGGTGATGAGGACTGCAGTAACTACCGATACACTCCCAAGTGCAGTAGGTCGGCAGTGAGCTATGACTCAGCCTCCTAACCTTGAGGGCACAGCACCAGCTCCAGCTCTCATCCTGGACATTTTAGGAAAGGGAACGGCTAAGGGTGGGAAAGGCTTATTTTAGGCTGGAGAAAGGGTTATGTCTGCTGGTATTTATTCTAGCATGGGAAGAATAATTCTTTTTTTTTATTTCAGACTCCACTCTAAAAATAAACAGTAATGCAACCAGAATCTTGGGCATCTTTATAGGGTGTTTACAAATCTAAATAAATAAAGTCATTTTGATTCATGTAGTACCTTTAGGTAGTAGGTTCATTAAATAGTCAAAATTAGAGCAGGCCAAAAATCATCTTCTGGAGCTCACAAGAAATTTTGCCTTTACATAAGGCCTTTCATTTAAGAACTTGACAATATTTGGCACAGACAACAGATGCTGAAAGTCACACGAGGTATATAGGCACTATTTTCCCTTCTGCGACTGAGAAGATTGAAAAATAAATTGGTTTGGCCAAAGCAACATAAGGAAATGGGGCAGACCCGAAAATAGAACAGCCACTCCTCCTCAGTCTCCTGCTTCCCTCCATATCCTCTTCCTGCCTCATCTAAATATTCACATTAACACAATTACACTGTTTGCCTGTGACTTTTTTCCTAAGAGACATTATTCAATTTGGACACTGAAATCACTTCATGCTAAATTTGAAATTTGGGGTGAAATTTAACGGCAAAAAATTCTGAGAAAACAGTGTCTCTGGTCACTGAAAATTAAGGCTTAAAAGGTCAATTAGGTCATTTTTGTGTCGGTGTCATTGAGCCTTGTTTTTCCCCAAAATCCTACAAAGAGAGATAATCAGATCTCCTGAAAACTACAAAGCTAAGTAGCTTGTTTATCACTACCTGTCATAGAGCAAAAAATGCATCAATAACAAAAGTTTTGGGGTTAATATGCAGCAGTAACTCTGCCCAGCTAGAAGTTCACCTTCCATTCATGTTCAGATTAAGACAACTTTCTTCACACAGATTCACGTGCACCAAGTCTTCACCTTTTTATTTTTTTTAGGAGCAGTTCTGGATAATTTGGAGCCAAGCACAGTCTGAAGGCTCAAGCAGAGTGAAGCAAGCTAGCATCAGCCTCTTGCCAGGATAACGGGATTGCGGAGGGAGACAGGCTGGACTTTCCCACAGAGATCTGCGGGAGCTGGTGCAGGGGCAGGAGGGAGCAGTGAGTCCTTTCACCCATCCCGCCTGGGCACCGCCAGCCCCACATTGAAAACAAGGCAAGGTCGTGCTGCTCTTCTTCTACACACATAAAGCAACATCTGGCTCTGCCACAGTATTTTGTCAGGGGGACAATAGTGCCCTTTATGACTCATACAGTTGCTTCTCAGATAATGGCATCACACTAAACTCAAAATCCAGCTCAGGAGAATAGGCAAAAAAAAAAAAAGGACTAAAAACTGTTCTTTGCCGTGTTTGCTCAAACCTGACATACACACAACTTAAAGCCCAGATGTAATTTTAATAAATCTCACCCACATCTCTACACCTTCCCTCCATCTTTTCTGTAGCAGGGTTCTTCCCTAGACAACGCGTGGCCTTGTTACTGCAGCTCCCTTTTTCCTTTGTGCAGCCAGAACAGGATCCAGCGTCCACCACAAACACTCTACAAAAGATGGGCTGGATGCCCTCTGATGTGAAAATATTGCCAAGTCCACCTCCTAATGATGCGTCTCCAGATGAAAATGCCAAGCAGCCATGAAACACACCGGCTTCTCAAAGAGGCGAGATGGGATACACCACGTGCATCTTGGTGAGTTGTCTTTGAATGAACACTTGTGTCAGCAAGATGGGTAAGGAATCTTTGACTGTAGCATTTGCTAGTCTAGGCCCAAACCAAAAGCACCACCCTCTCTCCCAAAGTCCAGTGGCTTTCAAAATCCAAAGCCTCATTTAAAAAGATCGTTAATTAACCCAAATTTTATAACAGGCCAAACCAGGACCTTGGATCCCAAATAACCCTCAAACTTGGGTTGGCTCAAATTCTGGATCCAATGTCTGCGGTGTGGGCTAAGGCAAAACTAGAAGGGAGAAAGAAAAAAAAAAAAAAGTCAGCCTTGCTCCATGGTTCTTTAATATAGGGCCACCTCTGATACACTTTAAAAAAATATAATGAGACCACTATAATATATATTCCAGCCAAAATTCTTGGCTCCCAAAACCAGCTTTATATGGTGTGCAATACAGAAACACCCAGGAGACGCTATAAGAAGAAAGACAAGGCTAATATTAAGCTAGAACAAAACAGAACTACTGGCACCAGCTCCACTCAGCTCTTAAGTAAACTTGTCCCATTAAAAAGTAGCCTCTAAGATATTTTCTCTCTGAAGTGTATAGTAGCTTATAAAAAGCAGGAAGGGTTGCCAAGTCATAGATGTGTTCAAGTACTCCTTACCCTCATTAAAGAACATTCCCTGGCAGCCAGAAGCTTTGAGTGTTCCAGTGAACCAGATTTTATAAGGGGGGGTGTTTACAGTGGTGTGCGATGTAGCTGGAAATCACGGTGCACCATAGCAGTCCTGTACTAGATACAGCTGTGTTTGGAACCTTATCACCCAGGGCACAGAATACAACAGGCGAGGTAATCAGTGAGGTTTCAAAAAAATAATGACTATTAAGAAAACAAATCTCAAGCCTCTCTGCTCCATAGGAAAAAAAGCATCCAGAGATGCCAGTGCCTAAATACAAATTAGGTAGTGAAATACCACTGAGGATCTAGGTCTCACTTCCACCAGGTTCATATTTAACAGTATTTACAGATACATCCTCATAGCGAGCATGTACATAATTTAGCTTCTAAAGGTACCCACTGATTCCCGCAGCAGTTAGGAGTTAAATCCTTTTGTGGATCTGGACCTTAACGTCACCTCCACTTTGTTCATGTAAAGGCTATTTGCTCTTCTCAGTTCAGTGCCTAACACATCTTCTGCCTGGGGATGTTATCCAGCCCTGTAAGAGGAATCAACAAATGACTGAATAAAGAAAGTCTTTTAATCCATAACACCAATGAAGAACGGGGAAGGAGAAGATCCACACTTTCTCTCTAACAGTATAAGTGCTGAGGACCTAAAAACATGTGTTCTCAGGAGTTTCTCATTTTTCCTCCCTGCTGCCAATGAGGAACTGTTTTCCAAAGGCTTTTCAGTTTCAGTTGAAGTATCCCAATTTATGTGGTGTTTCTATGGCGTTTAAGCAAGCTGTTAGTTATCCAAATCCTTCACTCCGCATACACAAATACAATTTATCACCTGTTTATAAACACATGCTAGCTACCAGTTCCTACAGAGCTGACCCCTGTCCCTGTTATGATTTAGGGAATCCAGCAATGCACAGTTTACACATTTTGTGATCTTACAGAATAATTAATGTTGAACAAAGAGGATGTAGAACCTGCCACACACGTAACTCTGTCACCTACGCTTTCCCAGAGCAGCAATAATGTGGTTGCAAACCCTCAGCCAAGCTGACACAACCAGAGAAAGAGGATTGTCTGTGCAAAATGATATGTGGATGTAGGCATCCAAAGACAAAAATACCCACAAAGCGTAGCAAATAAGTGGAACCTCAAAACAGCATAGTCTTACATATTCTGAGTGGTCACTCTGAGATAAAAGAAAGACTAAAGAAGCAGATCAGCAGGCTCCCACAGCATCTCGTTAGCTGCAGGACCAGTCAGAGAGAAAACGAATGAGAAATCTTGGTCCGCGGGGAAAACATCTGGAAAGAAAAGTCATGGCCAGGCACCTTTCTGTAGAATTTTGACTCAAGTTTCAAGGATGCTCAGAAGTGATGAGGAAGCAGAGATAAGGAAACATGTACAGAGACTAATTTTGTTTTAACTGTCTTGTCTTAGTCTGTGTATTTCTCATGCTAGGTAAAGTAATAGCATCTTGGTTTTGGAATTCTTACAAAGACTGCATGTTATACTTCATAATTTGTTTCAGTTATGACATTTTTACTTTAAGAGGCAAATTATAAATCCAGAGTTCCCTTGAGTTTGGGTTTGAGATTCAGGGTTTGGGATACCTAAGCTATCAGACAGACCTAGGGATCAGTCTAAATCCTGGAGGTCTAAGGTGGCTGAATGGTGAAGCTTCATTTGTTTGACGGGATAACAAGGCAACAGAGCATCCAAGAAGTATGCTGGAGAGACCAAGAAATGGGCCAGTGCCACAAAAATCACAGAATGGTTTGGTTGGAAGGGACCTTAAAGACCATCTCGTTCCAACTCCCCTGCCATGGGCAGGGACACCTTCCACCAGACCAGGTTGCTCAAAGCCCCATCCAACCTGGCCTTGAACACTTCCAGGCATGGGGCAGCCACAGCTTCTCTGGGCAACCTGTGCCACTGCTTCACCACCCTAATCATAATGAATGTCTTCCTTACGTCCTATCCTCTTTTAGTTTAAAACCCTTGCCCCTTGCCCTGTCACTACAGGCCTTGGTAAAAAGTCTCTCTCCATCTTTCCTATAAGCCCCCTTTAGGCGCTGGAAGGCTGCTCTAAGGTCTCCCCAGAGCTTTCTCTTCCCCAGGCTGAACAACCCCAACTCTCTCAGCCTGTCCTCACAGCAGAGGTGCTCCAGCCCTCGGATCATCTTCATGGCCTCCTCTGGATCTGCTCTAAAAGGTCCATGCCTTTCTTGTGCTGAGGACCCCAGAGCTGGATGCAGTACTGCGGGGGGCGGGGGGGGGTGTGTGTCTCATGAGAGCGGAGTAGAGGGAGAGAATCACGTTCCTCAGCCTGCTGGCCATACTTCTTTTCATGCAGCCCAGGATACAATTGGCTCTCGGGGCTGCAATTACATATTGCCAGCTCATACCTAATACTTAATTTACCAATACCCCCAAGTCTGCAGGGCTGCTCTCAATCCATTCATTGCCCTGTCTGTACTGATACTGATACTGCCCTGATGCAGGTGCAGGACCTTGTTGAACTTCATGAGGTTCACAATGACCCACTCCTCAAGCCTGTTAAGGTCCCCCTGGATAGCATCCTTTCCCTCAAGCATATCAACAGCACTAGTCAGCTTTCTATCATCCGCAAACTTGCTGAGGGTATAATCCCACTGTTTAATGTCATTAATAAACATATTTAACAGTATCTGTCCCAATATGGACTCCTGATACGGACCACTTGTTGCTGATATCCATTTGGATATTGAGCCATTGACTGCAACCCTTTGGATGCGGTCACCCAGCTAATTCCTTATCCATCAAATATTCCATCCATCAAACCCATCTCTCTCCAATTTAGCTAAAAGGATATTGTACAGGATTGTATCAAAGGCCTTACAGAAGTCCAAGTAGACGCATCCATAGCTCTTCCCTTGACCACTGATGCAGTCTCTCTATCATAGAAGGCCACTAGATTATTCAGGCATGATTTGCCCTTTGTGAAGCCATATTGGCCATCTTGAATCACCTCCCTGTCTTCCAAATGCTTCGACATAGCTTCCAGCAGGACCTGTTCCATGATCTTACTGGGCAAAAATTTGAGTCTGACTGGTTGGTAGTTCCCAGGGTCCTCCTTTTTATGCTTTTTTAAAATGGGTGTGATGTTTCCCTTTTTCCAGTCACTGAGGACCTCACCTGACTGCCAAGATTTTTCAAACATGATGGAGAGCAGCTTAGCAACTACATCTGCCAGTTCAGATGTGTATCAGCCCATTCAGACTACCTCTAAGATGATTTAGACTAAAACTTGGCAGCCTGTAAAATGTCTAGCTATAAAATCTTTACCAAGTTGTGATACTATGTATTTTGCTTTAGAGTATCACTATATTCTATGACCAAGATATCCAGAAACTTACTTTATTATTCCTGGAGAGGAAAAGGAAAGGAGTGGGAAGGAAACAAATTATATATTTAAATATATATATTAAAATATATATGTATTTGTCCTTCAAGTGAATAGGACCTCACTCTGAACCAGGAAAGCAGCTATAATTCTTTCCATGGACTTGTCATCTAACTGGAATACCATGGGAAACTTTATGAGTTCTTCCCCTCTGTTTTATCTGCCATGGTACATATAGAAGTCATTCATAATGTCACAGATTGTTTTTATTTCCTCCTACCACATTGCTGGCTCTTTTTCCTCTCATCTCAAATACAGTTAGCTTATACCCAGCATTCAATGTGCCTGCTAAAAACTTTCAGATATGGTTACAATTTGGAAGAAAGTTATAAAGTGTGGACAGAATGAGTCGCCAATATTCTATTCTTCTAAAGGGTCATTTGAAACTAAGAGATTGTCCAGAAGACTTCAATACTGGGAGAAATGACAGCTAAAGTGTCCTGAAAATAGCTTTGGTTGTGGATATATACTGCCCAAATATGCCTTCAGGAAAACAAAAAGTCTTTCTATGGTAAATAACTGAATTCATTTTTCCTTCTATTTCTTCACCACATTACTAGATTAATTCCTAGAGAGTATCTTAAGGAACCACCATTTCTGCGAATTATTTCATAGAAGACAATAGTACAGAGTTCTCGCTACCGACAGATAAATGTAGACCCAGCACCTACACTTAGGAGAGAAAACGGTTCTTATCACTGGTTATAAATGCCTATGAACAGACTGAAGTTTTGGATACTGGTTCACACACTGGCAGATACACAGGATGGGCTGGATTAACATAAATTAAAAAATAAAACCCAAGATATTAATTTAGTCCGTAATCAGTGGAGGCACCTCCAGAAGACAATTCAACCTACCTGCTTTAAATTGCTATCCTTGGATGGCAGGAATCGTTGCCTGAAAACATACCTCGTACGGTACCAGACAGAAAGCCCAGACTAGTCATCCAGAAGACGGGTATCCACCATAAGGGACTCTACATAGTCTGTTGTTGTTCCTCTGCTCTATGGCTTCTGCTCACAAGAAACAGAGTCACAACTGTCTGTGGAAACCTCTACTAGATTCTCCATTGGACCAATTCAACCACTAATAAACAGCATCTAACTGGGCATTGTAGAGCACTTACTGCTCTCAGGACCCTGGTGACGGTGGTAATTCAGATCCTACCATAAACCTGAGGAGGAAGGAAGTCTCTTTTGTTCTGTTTGTACAGCACACCACACTGTAAGGACGTTGTTCAGGATTAGGGTCTCCTTTTACTCCTTTGTCCCTCCAAGCTCCAGTTCTCAGAGAACCCACACAATCTCCATGCAGAACATGACACAGAAAACTTACAGATCAGAGATCTCACCATTTTCTCCTGTGACAAACAAAAGGTTCCACATCCAAGTAGGGAATGCATTTCAGCTTCAGCAGGGAACTGTACAGGGATGCGTTGAACAAGTCACCAACCATCTTGGCCACCATGACAGCCACCATTATCAGTAGCAAGGACTGGACATCATTTGTGATCTCTACCTAAGGAGAAAACAGAACAAAGGACTTTCCAATTTTTTCATATACCTGGAGATGATGGCAATGGCCTACCTCCTCCTTTCACAAGGGAACAGGAAGCAATTCCATCTGCTAAAAGTGGAAGGGTGCTCCCCCTCCTTTCCCAGGGATAGGTAATCAATCAACACTTCCACCAGAGAGTCTTGGCTGATGCAGTGACAGCTCCCCCTCATGTTCCTATTAGCTTGAAGCACTGCACTTACATTAAAACTACATCTGATTCCCATATTTCAGGTGCCTTGTGATAATTTTGAAGTATCAGAGGAGGGTAAGCAGAGATGGAGTAGCCAGATTGCTTAAAATAGCTTGGCATTGTGACAAATATTAAAAAACGTAAACAAATCCAAACATTTCTTCTTTCTTGCTGAGCTCAGGAGATATAAAATTGTTTTCCCATACTGCTGCTTCCTGACAGAACAAGCTCCTTGTACAAACATTGTCTTGAAGGATGCCAGAAAGGGAACAAGAAGCTTTCAACAGAAGTCCAGCTCAGGAGATCAAGCAGCAGGAACATCACACCGTTACCATGCTGAACAACATTCGGCAGTACCAGGCATGGCGCAGGCATCCCTGTCCCCATGATCACCAATCTACAAATGTGCCACTGCAGCACTAGTTGTAGAGAAACGTATGCACAAATTATGGTATCTCACCTAAAACATCTTTCCTAAGTATACTTGCTCTTTCTCCCTACGTAGTGAGGGTACGGTCAGATGGGTGGCAAAATATTTAGCATGGTTTAATACCTTACCCCCCTTCAGCTATTTGGTTTTGTCTCCATGGTTAGACACAGCCACCATAACAGCACTGTTAGCTCACTGCAGCGCCATGGTAGACTGAGTTCACCCGACCTACTACTGCAAACGTCTAACAGCAGTAATTTAACAAAGCATCAATACTACTGCCTTTGAATAAAGGACTCAGAGTGAATCCTCGTACACAAAGTTGCGAGTAATGTGAATGCACTTAGTACTGTTTATTCCCAACTCGCAATAAAGTCAAATATTTTTCATGGTGAAAATGACTGCACAGAAATATTCTCTTTACGCTACCTTAATAAGACTTTTTAGTAAAAACTGCTTCCCGCTATTTCCCCTGCCATTGTATTCTATTAAAAAGGGATATTCAGTAGCAATTATCCTGGGATTAAATATGCAAACTTTCCTCATAACACTAAGAGGCTTTTGCCCAGAAACTTCTCTCCAGTTCAAAGTGAATTGCAGCATATTGCCATTTAATAGACCTCATTAGCTAGAGATTGTTAAGTACCCAAGAATCTACATTCAAAGAATGTCAATAAACACATTTCTGCCTGATAAGCTGTAGCAAATTTATCCAGGCTTATACTTTCACCCTCCTTCTGTCTCTGTTCTGGGTTTGGAAAGATAACAACCAGGATGATTTACAGTATACCCCAACAAGGGACTCCTATGGCATGGTCAGCCGTGTACGGCAGGGTCATGCAACTGTCCTTTCCACTTGGACATAGCCAGGGATTTCTAATAACATCACAGCATTCTTTGAATGTCTCTTTAAACCTACTATTCAACTGTTTTATTTAAAAACACCCGGAACATGTCAGTTGAAAGGAAAACAGCAACTGTGGGATTTTAAGAATTGCTTCATCATATCTGCCGCAACTCTTTCACACAGATGGAGACTCCTTTATTGTGGATTCCTTTTAAGGTTTTTTTTTAAAGTGTCTTGCTATGGGGAACTCTTCTGGAATAAAACCAGCATTAAAAATTAATATAAAATCACTCTAAAAAGCTATAAAAGCACTCTAAAACTCTAAATTTAAAAAGTCTTGAAACTCAAACTCTAAAAAAACCTCTCAAGTGATTGCTTTAACCTATACAGAATATCTCCAGAAGAGCAAGAACCAGAGCCTGGCTTTCCAGGCTCCCCTCCTTGTTTTTCATCCTATTTTATCCCTTCCTCCGACCCTCCCATCCTCTAGCGGGAACAGTCAGGCTGGTCTGGCCCAGGCCTTCATCCTTTATTGTCGCAAACATTCAGCAGCATTTGACATCTGCTATTGAGAAACTCTGAGGCTTGGGCTGATTTCCCCCAGCCCTGCAGCCCCCCTGAGTGCTGGGATCTGGGGGGGAAGGATGGCTCCTCTCTACAACAGCGCATTGAACGCTCGGAACAAGTGCCTCTGGGTTCAGCGTTGGACTTCGCTTCCTCCAAGAGTTAATGCCTGCCGAGCAGAAAGGCTGTTTATCTTTGGCAGGCTAGTATGGCTGAGGTCATTAAAGACAGACGTGTTAAAGGCATTTGGAACAATATATATTGTATGTAAGTAAATTTAAACTTTGGCCAAAATAGAGTTGATAGAGCTGTCCTGAGCTCTTGCTACAGATGGAAACTGGAGAGGCAACTTTTGTGATACGTAATTTTCTTGGAAATAGGCAATACCAGAGCAAAAATATAAAGCAAATCTTCAGAAGAATGGGAAAGCAATGATATATTCAAAGCATAAGCATGAAAAACAGAGAAAATAATTTATAAAATGTCAATAAAACTTTGCAAGAAAATTTAACCCATTATGTAACCTTAAGGTCAGGTGAAGCTGTACACTAATTACAGATCAAAGTATTTATGAAGCCCAGAAAAAAGCAAAAGTTTTATTGAAAATTTGACTTGATTTCACATCCAAGTATTTGGAGAGCTAGAGAAAACCTTACTTCCTTCTTACCGGGAGTTTTCAAGTTGTGGAAGAACGTTTATTAGCTATAAAAGCATATCAAATACAAGAATAAACTCCAGAGATCAAATAAGAAATTCTGGGGAAGGGAATTGCAACAAAGAAAGATTCACACATGAAAGATGCAGTCACTCATATAAGAAAAAGCATGCCGCTCTTAGCGCCGAAGAAAAAAGAACTCATCAAAACCTGTAGTTAAAGTTGAAGTTCATTAATGACAGGGATGATGGCAATGCAGCAGCAAAGTTCTCCTTAAGCTATCTTGATAGAACTCAAGGAAGCACAAGTTGAATCTATCACAGTTCTTGGATTAAATCATCTTATACAAACACACAGACACGCACAAACCTACACACACACATATATGTGCTCTTCATAAGGCTTTATTAGTATTCCCCGTTTAGAGAAGGGCCATCTGCTCCCTGCTGAGAGAGACAAAGTGCAGAGCCTCGGGACTCGGCTGCATGAGGAAGTCAGCGCTCGGTGAGCTTGGCCGTGAATTTACTGCATATTAGCTACTCTGCACTAACTGCCCGTTTGGGTACCCCTGATGCTTAGGAAGTGAAAAACAACCTACTTCACCTTCAAAAAGGAGCCTGCCTAACTCACGCGAAAGCACTCTTAAAGCTAACCTGCAGAAAAGCACTCTTAGTAGGTACTAGAAGCATCCACGCAGAAAAGCACTCTTAGTAGGTACTAGAAGCATCCACCCAGAGAAGGAGTGCCAAGTAATAAGCAGGCCGTAAATTCATGCTGGAGCTCCCCGCACACTAATTCTCCCAGCAGACAGGTCCCTGTAAGCCCACAACAGCAGCCAAGCAAGCCCAGCCACAGTCCATCACCATTACGATCCCATGTGGTCCAGAGCTGGAAGGTTATGCAGCCTCTCCTAAAGAATCTAAGAAAGGAAGAAATCATATGGAGTATTACAGAGGGAGAGATAAAAGAAAGGTGATGAAAGCAGAGAAAGGAAGGGGGGAAGTTGGGGGCAGCCACCAAATGCCTACAACTCTTCAGCCATTAAATGTGATGTTTCCTTTATTGATATTCATTTCAAGCCTGCATTTTAGGGGCTGCTCTTTAGGATGCAATTTACTCTGTGCATATTGCCAGACTTCTTTTTTTTTTTTTTTCCCCCCCTTTTGATCCTACGGGTGCGGCAGGCTGTGCCAAAAATGTCTTTGCCTAGGGCACCCGTCTATGCAAAGCTAATAGGCACGGGAAGCGCTCGGCGCTGACACTTCATACATCAGCAGCCTAGTAAATTGCACCTATTTTTTTTTC
Source organism: Cariama cristata (assembly GCF_000690535.1). NCBI lineage: Eukaryota > Metazoa > Chordata > Aves > Cariamiformes > Cariamidae > Cariama > Cariama cristata. The sequence goes on along the minus strand of NW_009624682.1, from coordinate 15,320 downwards.
AATATTCTCTCTATATACAAAATCTTGAAAAATGTCGTTTACACACGCACACAGACCATAATTAATTTATTAGCACAGTTATTCAAACCTCTTTAAATATCTTCTTCGTCACCGGAGGCATTTTTCGACAACACCCATGGTCCTGAGTTTCTCAGGCCTCCACATCATTATAATCTATTAGGCACCTTCATGTTAGCTCTGTTTTATTATATAACACATAATTATGCATTTCATTAACAGCATCACCAGGCACGGTACATCAAAGGCAGAAAGGCAGCTGCCCAGGAAATTCAAAAAGATGCAGTTTACTTAAAGCCCACTGTTAAAAACCCTCCCCCGCTTTTCAACGAAATTATGGTTAACATGTTTCAAAGGTTTTACTCCAGTTCAGAGAACAGAGTCCAAACAACCTCATTAGACGCAAGGCTGCTGATACAGTGAATGTTCCCTGAACCCTTGATATTTTCAATAAAGTAAACTAAAAGATCATCAGCCAGCTACATAGCGCAAATCAGTTTTCTTTCTTGTACTGAAAACCCACTTAGCAAGAAAGCTCTCTTGCTACTTGTAGCCTACAATGACAAATGCAGAAGAGATGGCCTATCAAAACCAATCAAACAAAAAAAAATATTTACTTTGTAGTCTAATTCATTTTTCAAGATTTGTTCAAACGAAGAGCTGCCTGGCAAACTGAATAAACGAGACACAAAATCTCCTTATTTCCCATGATATGAAGACCATCGTCCTTGGTAGAAGCAAACTCTCCAAAAATAAATATTTTTGTCATTCTTCACAAGGTTACACACACTTAACTGAAAGGCCTGGAATTTGGAAAATATTTGGGAAAAAACAAGCAGTAGCTGGACAAAGGTACAAGACAATATGTCTACAAAGGGTGGCATACCCCGCGTAGGTTCACTGTGACGACATCCTGGGAAGGGAGGTGAAGTCCTGGTGCTACCAGCCAAATCCAATTGTTTTGGAGTTGAGGCTGCAGCTGGCACAAAACACCAGCTCTGAGCAGTTTCCCAGTTTCCATGCCACCAGATGTTGTGCAAGACTACACACTTCCCCAGGAAAGCATGTTTCATTTCTCTCACATACAACCAGAACTTCTCTCATTTGAAATTTTTGCTAGTATTGATTAAAGACACCAAGAAATATTGTTCACAGTCAACAGAACATTTCCAAAGGGTGGAGGGCTTGTAGCCAGCAGAAACCTTTTGATAATTTTTTTCTTAAAGCAAATGCCAACAAGGTTGCAAGGTGATCACTTGACTTAAAGAAGGGAAGGAGAGAACAATTCTCTATTCATAGCAGTAAAAGAGCTGTTTGTGCAGCTTTCTTGAGAATAGGAGTTTATGGAAATAACGTCTCCCAGGATTGTTATTTGTAGTATCACAGCCATTTCATAAACAATGCAGATCTTCATTTCAACTTCTTTAATCTCTGGATTATGATCTGCTGGCCCTTAGCAACCTGTGCATTGAACACTTGAGTTAATTTACTTCCCACTTAATAATGTCCTGACAAACTATGAATTGCAATGCTGTTACCATGGTCCGCTATTTTCATCTGGGATTATGCCAAAAGAGGCACCTTCTTCACATATCGATCCAGCTGAATACTCCCTCCTTGAACTTTCATTAATCTCTCTCTTTAAAGTTAAGTGAAAAATATTTCTTTCCTGTGCACTTCACCTTTAAAGAAATCCTTTATAGTCCTAGGACTACATCCATTAACTCAACTCGCTTTACTGCACCTCCTTATCACTCATCACCATCACTGCTGGAAATTTTTGGAAAAGTGGGATGCTGCAATACAGTAAATATAAATCTCCTAAAAAGACACGATTGTCATGCTAGCCCCCAAAAGCTATGCATTCAAGTTCCCTCACACTGCTGAAAACGATTATTTCTGGCAGCCCCAGGCACACGAAGCTGTGCATCACACTCTACAAAGGGCGGCACACCCAGCGTAGGTTCGTTCTGCAGACGTCCTGCCAAACCCCCCCTGCCAGGAGGACTGCACAATTAGTGGGATTCTTCCTGTTCCAGAGCTCAACCCCATTAACTATTCCAGGCCATTACGAGGAGTAGGCAGCCTCTAGCATCCTAGAGCTTAATTACTGCCAAGACAGAGCATGAAAAAACACCTTCGCACAGGGCACATGCTTTTTCTCTTTAAGTAGTTCTAATTAATTACACTCGTGCACTGCTTCTTAATTTACCTTAATTCATAATGTTCAGTGAGCTCTCGTCCCAGTTTTCTCTGATGTGGATTTAAATACTTGTGTGAGTTTTTCTGAAGCCAACCAGCATTTTGTAGATGATTTCCTTGTTAAAAGAGAGAACAATTTTTTTCTAATTCCAAGACCTAGTACAGCAGCAGGAGATTGCTAAAGAGAACATAGAAATAGCCAGCACAGGTAAGTAATCCCTGGAAACATATCAAAATCCTTTGAGTCTCAGTCCTTGGGAACTTGAACAGATGATGCTATGCAAATGTTTGATTTCTTGTTTCAGTCCCTCAAGGCCTATAAATACACCTGTTTCGACAGGTTGCGGCAACAGATGCAAGTGATATCGGAAACAGTGTAGGTGATAGCAACAACTCTTGCCAAGAGCCCCTGGAAAGAGATCAGTACTTTTTTTCGTAATCTGGCTCTTTATTTTACATACATAGCAGACACCAAACTCTGAAAGGAGGTTTCAACGCCGTCTAAATCTGTGTCTCAGGAAGGTAACACTGGTGTGTATTGTGTCAAGTGAACCTTCTATCAATAAAAATAGCAGCATTGTGTATATGCGTTGCTGGATATGCCTAAATATTCAGCAGGCTCACATATTAGATGTTTTCAAAACAAGCACTGTCCTGTACAATAAGCCATCTAAGCAACTTCATACTTTAACCCACAGCATCGCAGAATTCTTTAAATTATGATTCATGAGCATTTTTTAAAAATAAGATGGACAACTGCAATGAATCTCTGTCATATTTAAGTGATGCTAAAACTAACATCTCCAGGATGCCACGGTTCTTATGGCCCCAGCTCCTGAGGTCTAGAAAAGGCTGGAGAAGAGCGAGCCCCGCCACTACAGACAGCTGCAGACTGGACAGTGGATTTAACCGAGGCTATTTGATAAATGCTCTACGCCACAGGCTGCAAACTTCATTTCAGCTTTAATTTCAGTAGGAGATTAGACCTTAAATATCAGAACAGAAAACTTACAAAACTTGTTGTTTGCAAAATGAGCACAGGTATTCATTCACTGAACCTCCAGCTTCTTAAACAAGTGCTTTATGGAAATCTGAGGTCCTGAAACCATTCCCCATCCCCTTCTCCATAAGAGTACAGTTTCACTTATTTCATTTTCCAGACAAGCTACTGCCAAAAAACACACGATGCTCTTCCCCTAGTTGGAGGAAATTCAACAGAAAATAGGATGACTTGATGTATTTAACAGTTTGCTGATTATGCATTGTTACTCCAATTATTTTGAGATTAATTTGAATAAGACTAGGATCAGTACCTCCTCTTCTTTGTAAAAGAGGTGCAGCATTAGTCTGCACCTCCTCTTCTTTGTAAAAAGGTGACATCGCTTGCAATCAGGTTCTGAAATGACATTAAATATACCATTCAAACACATCGGGCTCCTCCTGCCAGGCAGTGTAAGCAGAGTGAGCGCTTACCCTGTTAGGAATAACTGTAGGCTTGGAGATTTTGAAAAATTGTTTTGACTAGGGTTTAAACTCTTCCTTAGAAAAAAAACAGGCAGCTTGGTAACAGAAAATTAGGCCCTGTCAAAACAACTTCTGTGAACCATCTCAGGTGTAATCAAAAACGTTAAGTGAGCCCTAAAGTATTTAAGTGTGACAGGCTGATGTATTAAACAGCCTAGCACTGGGAAGAACCTGCCAAATGAGTTTCCAAATAATTAAGCACTTCCTCCGCCTGCTTTGAAGGAAACATGATGTGAAAAATCTTGAATACTACACGTTTGTCCCACCTCATGCAAAAGATTTTCCTTTCCCCACCAAAATCAGGTGGAAAATCAACCACGTGGCATTCTCTCCTGGGGAGTTAAAATTAAGACTGTGGCCCTGCGGATCGCTCTGACCAAAGCTAAATTCAGTATTGAGTCACCCTGCTGGAGTAACTGTACTGAACTATTTCTAAGCATCTAAGGAGAGAAGAATTTGAACCTGACTGTTGAGTGGGCACATACACCTTCCTGCCCTTCTGGCAAGGACCCCATAGCACGTCCCTCATTAACCAGCAGTGCAAAAAATGCTCCCTGATCCAGAGCACGTACATGTGCACTCATTCTAAAGCAAGGGTCAAAATCTTCTCTCTTCTACACCAGTGTAGCACGACAGATGCTGACATGATCCTCTACTACTGTCTCACACAGGAATGGCTCTCCCAGCAGGCAGCTGCGTGCTCCTTATCATCTTCTCTCCAGGGCTCCAGGCTATGCTTGCCCAGGAGCCCAATGTCCCTTTTACGTCCTCCCATCTTGAGCAAGTCAGAGGAAGGCATGATCAGAGGTCTGTGCTGCCAAAGGGCGCCATGAAGATGTATTCTTTTTTTACAGTCAGTTCTTTCCCTTGTCTTTGTCTGTTCCCTCCCAAGTATTGCATACAGTCTGCTAAACAAGGAGGAGAAAGGGAAAAGTATGAGTCGAGCCTTCCAAATAAATCCTTTTTTCTTTGAACAAGGGTCAGGCTGAGGAAGAGTTTGAGATGGGAGTGGTATAACCAGAGTAACCTGAGGTCAGTCTACATCCTATGTGATCCGAAGCACCAGACAACTCCACTCCAGCTATCTCCACAGCTGTGTAGCTTTGTCCTTTCTAAAGCCAGGCACTGCTGTTTCACAAGGTGCAGCAGCAACTGCAGAAGTCACCTGCTGCTGCACAACTCACCAGGGGACAACAACCCGAGTGGTCACTGCCAGTTTAGGGTGTTGGGTTTTGGGGTTTTTTTAGAGATGCAAGAAAGCAGCTCAGGTCTGGCTCTGCAAGCTTGCCTGAGACACAGCCATCAGGCTCTCAAGAGTTTTTCCATCATCACTCTTTCATATTTCAAAGTGAGACAAGAACCGTCATTAGGACAGGTCCCGCTGGCTACCATTTATGCTCCTCTTTTCTGCAATGGTTCTACCTTTCCACATGCTTTCACGGCTTCCCCTCAGTGCCCACCTCCATTCAGTCTTGCTCACGACAGCAGCACACCTTTCACCAGCATTCACTGCCACCACCACGTGTCCCCTGGACCCGGTCTTAGGTCTTCTTTCAAAAAAAAAAAAAAAAACCAGGGAAAATGTTGAAACTGCAACAACAAAAGGCGTTGTTCTGCCCATCTTGAGCAGAGAGGAGGCCATGCTCCTCCTCAGGGATTTGCCTTTCTCAGGACCTACAGTAGGAGCATCCTTCCCACCGACAGACCGTGCTCAGCCCAGAGCTGCTGGGTTGTGTAACCACTTGCTCCTGTTTCAGCTGGGTCCAATAATCAAACATGGATTTCTGGCCCCGAGCCCTCATTCATTAGAGCACCCAGTTACATGGGGGTTTTAATTCAAGATGATAATAAACCCCTCAGGTTGGAAAAAAGAGATAGGCTTATTGTGGTAGCTTTTGTCCCAAAGACAAATCATTTTCTCAAAATTTGGAAAAAACACCATCGGCAACATTCTCAAGGTTTTAAAGTTAAAAATATAACAAAACTTAATGGTTTCAGATGCTTTTCATGACAATGTAACTGAAAAATGTCTTTGAGTTGGAAACAAATTAAATTTGGCAAAGAATTAGTACATAAGACAGCCCAATTGCATTCTGTAATTTGAAAAAAATTAAAACCAGATAAGATACTGTGAATTAAAAATAACTTCTGCACATTAAATTCTCATGAACTTTCATTAAGGTTTGTATTACATGTCCCAAATGTACAATTGTATGTTGTAATACACTAGATCGCTTTATTTATAAAATACCTTTAAAGCTACTGAAAGCTAGAGCCAGAAAAATGACTATATAAAAATGTTATCTTCTCACGTTACAACTTCATTTCCAATGTGTGTATTTAAAACAGAGATGTAGTCTCGATTTCAATATTTCAGATGCACAACTGAACTTTCTAAAAGTTCAATGACAATTGAATCCATGTACAATTCAAGCATTCAAGCATGTCTGTTTATTTTACTGATAAAAACCTGGTGCCAAAGCTGAAACAGCTATATCAGAGACAAAGCTGAATTCTCTTCTAATTTGTGAATTACCTACAGACTAACCAACTGTCCCATAGTTGCAGTTCTTCTTTACAGATGATGAACGAATGAATCAGAGGGGATTTGTTCTGACTTTCTTGGTCTGGGTTCACAAGGCTACCATCCAGAAAGAAAAAGGGTTTTCTTTCATTCTTCCCTACAAGCCTACATTTTTGTATGGAATGTTCCAGTGACTTGACAAATTGTTTATCATCCCTATAGAGCAGTATTTTTTAGGTTAAAACCCAAAAAGCTTTCATTTGGAATGCTATCTTGGCATCTCTGGAGAATTTTAAGCTTGGATTCAGCTTGGCCTCTCAGATTAAACTACGTCTCCCACGATGCACCGTGTATTGCCCCCTCCTTCCTCGAACACACCAAGAAAGTCTCTTTGGTGTTTCATGGGAAATGTTTCATTTCTTACAGAAAAATGCTAACATGAAACCACAAAGCTTAGAGCAAGACACTTTAAGTATTTTTTTCTTTATTTCTGTTTTTCAGACGTTTAGGTTTTTGATTAAATGTCTAAAGTTTGTGTAAAAACAAATCCGAAGGCCTTGTTTTCAGTCAAAAATAGAGTAGAAGGGAATTTTTTGAAATCATTTGAACCAGGGTGGTGCTGAAAAAACAAGCTATTGCGGACTTCCATGTTTATAGTCACTCCCACCACCAAGCTAGGCACTGAAGAACATTTTGTCGTGTTTGACCATAAGATCATATTGATCTTATTTGACCATAAGATTTTTCATGTGAACAAGAAATTCACATATTTCAAATCAGCCTGTTCTCCTGCTTGCTGATACACCAAAAGCATACTCAGCACTCAGAGAAGTTTTCTCATCACACCTCAGCAAACTATGATCCTTATCAAGGAAAGGATCACACTTTGGATGGCATTAGGAGTTTGGAAGGGAACTCTCTTCTCTTCAGCTAGTTAGATGTTACACCACATTTTAAGTACCGAAAACAAGACTGGTTTCTTTTAAGACCAGAAGGACCGATTAAATCATTTAATTTGACATCTTGCAAAACATCCTGCTTCCTGTAGTTACTCATGCCATAAGACCTGTCCTGAAGACCTGTCATGGACCAAAATCCAATGGCCTCCATTTTCTGAAGCCTACCGCATGACAATGCCATAGCTCTTGAGCCCCGTCGCTTCGGGGTCAGCTGCTCCTCTGTTCAGGGAGAACATAAGGGCACCGGTACACAAGCCCAGCTCTGTGCCAGCACTCATTGTGCGCATTTAATAATTTACAAAAAAAAAAAGGAAGACAAACTAGGTGGAAACCACGCATTACAGAAATGCACCTGCACTCTAGTTAGTGTTTTAAAGTCAGTTGTTTAAAGGGTATTTTTATTGTTTCCTTCTCTCACTAGAGCAAGACTGCAAGCGCACGAACAAGTCTCACGTCAGTCACAGTTTGCACTGAAGACCCTTTGCACCTCTAAGCCCCGCCAGCTCTGCAGGAGCACCTCCTTGAGTAACATCCAGTTCCCTTTGCAGGCTCTCCTCATTGCCTACACAACAGTCCCAGGCACTCATAAACCGGAGGGGAACAAACCCCAGAGAATGGCCAAACAAGACCACCATTTCGTATCATGAGCTGCTTCCATCCTTACTTTCCAGCTCCAGGAAAAAAGCAGCATGTAAGTTAATTATATGACCCCAAAAATCACTCAAAAGAGCACAGTACTAATAATTTGCAGAGGTGAGCAGGGGAAATTTACAGAAATGCTACAAGATATAAGCGGGTACCAACGAAGACCCAAACAGGGCTGCTGGCAATCTAGTCCATGGCTCTCCAGCACCATAGAGGAGGAATCTGAAGTGGGAGGTAACACAATCCAACTACTCCCAGCATACAGAAAGGCACAGCTATATAGATTTTTTTCTGACATCCCATTAGACCAGAAGAAATCCTAGAATTTACACCCATTAACATTTACATTTAATCCAAGCACGATATATATCACAATTTTGTTGCCCAGTTAATGTATAGTTTATCCATCTTCACCTGTAGAATAGAGCTGTCATCCATCAGATCAGGCCTCACCTGGGAGAAATTTGATTTAAATCAATGAGAATTCCTGGCCCCCTGATGTTCTCTTTAGCAGCAACACAGACAAGCAATGCCACGAGCAGCCAGGATTGTTTCACTGTTTGGTCTTCAAGTACCAGCTATGCAATATTATCTGACATCTCCATTCAACAAGCAAAGATTCAGAATTTATATTTGGTTTAGCGTTTTCAAAACCATCCTTCCTGCTTGCATCATCATTACTGCAAATGGTTCAAAATGCAGCATCTTGCATTCTACAACCACTGAGCAACTCAGATCTCTTGTGAAAAACTTGCACGGGATACCAGGCAGATTTTCCACGTATTTTTGGAGTCTCGTGTTTTATTTTTCTAACATACCACCATTCTGCTTTTCTTATAACTTCCATCTAGTTAGTTGGATTGGGTGGTTGTCTGTGCTGTATTCTCACATCGTGTCTGTAAAACAAGATGTGCCTGTCATATCTATGGTAAGTACCCACAGCTGATGCTCTACTTAAATTTCTTGTGAAAAGACTTAAGCTTCTTGAGAGTTGCTCTCAGAGGAAGTGAGAAGGGGAGCCACAGAATTTGTAACAATACTTCCTGCCTTTAACTTGAGGTAAGCACATTTTGCCTAAATTAGAAGTACTGAAGAAATACAGAGACAGGGGAGAGGTTAGGGTTTAACTGTTAGTACCTGCTGATACAGTTATTTTATTGCACTTATTCAAGACGACCTGTAACACTGCTGTGACACGTCAGAAGTATACATTACAACTGAGGTATCCAAATTACGCAAAAAATAAATGTTCATTTTCATTTCTTAATGGCATGTGTATAACAAATATACCCGATTTCCTAACTATAGGATGGCGGTCACTTACAGCAGTGTAGTTTATTATTTACGGTGCTCTGCCAGTGTGCCTGTCTTGATGTAGACATCAGAGAGCAGAAAGCACAAACCAACCTCATCTCTGAGCCTTCAATACTGTCTTATGAACCAGACGATTTTAAATATAGCTTGTTATTTTTGCTGTATTACAGGCTCAGACATCAACAAGCACCTTTTCATAATGCTCTGGTCCCCCGTCAGATGGTCATTTTGTTGCAGTACCAACATCATGCCCATTAGCACAAGCCACCCATTCACCGCAGCCACACCTGCCGTTAGCAAGAGGCTCAAGGACAGACCTTCGGCAATTTAATCCTCTACAGAGACTTCCCTTTCGTTTATATAGTGACATTGCATTTCCCCTTCCAAATCCTAAGGAATACTCTATTTTTCTCCTTTAGTCTACATCTGTCAAAAGCCTGATATTTCAGTATTTCACACTCAGAGGAGGGCTTTGAGTCTTAACCTTTTCAGAATTAATTGCATTCCCCATATCTATCAGAAGAGATTTCTTGGAGAAATAAATTAGGCCAATAAACTGATATACTGCTTTAATTCTGTTTGAATAGAACAGGCAAGAAAGGAGAAAGAGTCAGTGCTATTGTCTGTCGTGTGTAATAGAAAGACAGACAAGTCAGTGGACAAAGGATGCAAATCAGTGTAAGCCAAGCTTCTCCCAGCTTGCACACAGGGGCATCACCAGTACTGGGCAAGAACCCTAATCCTAGGCTAGCCCACCTTCCTCTTTAACCCTTGCAAGGCAGTGTTACTGAGAGGTAAAAATACAGAAGGAATGATAAAAATACAGAATGACCCAGAGACAAAACATACACTGTAGGAAGATGCTATTCTTCTTCCCACATCTAGAGCACCCTGAGGCTAAGGACACATGACACTTATAAAAAGACGTGGGAGACAGAAGGCTGCGGGAAGGTAAGTTGTAAGGCTGGTCCTTGTACTTGCCAAGGAAAATGTCACCACATCTACTGTTTGCCGCAAAGAGCTGAGGATGAGGGCCAAGTGTCAGCATGGGGGGTAGAAAGAGGTAGCCAGGAAAGGAGAGGTGGGTAGATGCCTGTGGCGTCTGCCATGGGAGGAAAAAAAAAAAAAGAAAAAAAGAAGAAAAAAAAAAAAGGCATCTTACAAACCTGTTCGCTACAAGTCCCATATTCATAACTGTTTCCAAATGGAAGGCTGTGTAAAAAGCCAAAGCAAACATTCTCAATTCTTTTTGAACCCATCAGACAATATAGGAAAAATATGTGCATTTTATGGTTTGAGGGCACAACCTTTTAATTATGTGTTTGCATTGTCATGTCCAAGACCTTTTTTCTCCTCAAAAATTAATATTTCCTCAAGCAATGCAGCTATTTATCTTGGATGAACATGAATTGAAACACAATCTGCCTCTGCAGAGAGAAGCGCAGAAGAGTTATAACATGACACCTAGGGGAATTCAGCACACATCGCAATGCAATCCTCGTTTTTCTAGTGCCTTTTCAACGGAGTTTCCTACAGTTCTCTTAACAGTTTCCAGCTATTGTTTTGCATATGCCGTACATGCATGTTCACAGAGGCACTTGGGAAAAAAAGAACAAGTGTAGGTAACGGGGAAGGCAAGGAGAAAGTGAAGCAGATAAAATGTAGGCTTCTTCTCTGTACCGGAGCCGAAGGAAATGCCGTTCTGCCATCCAAGACCAGCAAGTGTTCTGGCACATAATCACCCCTCACTTCCCTGCGATGAAGCAGCGCCTCGTGAGCACAAAGCTAAGGAAGATGTCAATCAACTGCTTTTGCCACTAAGGACTTACATCTGCAGCAAGACCATACAGTAACGGTTTACAAAGAATACTTAAACTAAAGTGTATTGAGCTATTGCAAGAAAATTCAGGCCTACTTTGGAAAAGACATTCTATTTAGTGGTAATTGGGGCTCTCAAACTTACAACTAGCGTTCAGACACCAAATTTCCCCCCTTCAAGTCTTACAGACTTAGTAGCTGGCCAACAAATCATACAGTAATTTCCAAAAGATGCATAACAGCAGTAATAGAAGGAAAAATACCAGAGCGCATTTGTACTTAATGGATAAGTAAATGCTAAAGAAGACACTGAAGGAGGAGTGTTTCCATAATCAAATTATTATTTCACAATAGAGAAGTTTTTATGCACGTACAACACCTTTCAAGCTAAAACATCAAAGAAATCCTTCCTACACAATTTACACAACCTATCACTAAACCAAACCCAATTCAGAACAAGTGCCAATAAACAGCTACTTTATCAAACACTGCGCAACAGCGTACTAGGAGGGAAAATCCTGGCTTGGTCACTCGGTGAATTCTGGTATCTGCAAAGATTTTAACGAGATCCTTTTGGGCAAAGCCAGCCAGGCAGCCAAGACTGGGTTTAGTCATGGATGAAATTTCCAAACACAGTAAGACTCATAGGACTTGAATGTCCTGTTGTGGAAGGGTGAAAGCTTCCCCCCGTGACCTCAGCATCACTTCTCTGTTGACTAAGCTGAATTTCAGCTGTAACTTACAACTCACCGTCCCCAGGTGTTGCAACTGGGGAGAGCAAAGAACATCCTCTCTACTTATGAGAGTAGTATTTGCAGATCTTTTAGCTTTCAGAGGTTTGCCTGGCAAGTATTTTAGCACAGACTCAAAATGTTTTGTTATAAAAGGAGGGGGGCAAGAAACAGAAATAGAAAATGTGTTCCAAGTGAATCTCGAAATTTTGATATTTATAAGGCACAAATTTACCAGAGAGACCTGGTAGGCTTGCCATTGCATCACTTGCCTATACTACTGCAAATCCTTCACTTACTCCATCCAGAAGGCCATATTCAGCCCCACCATAAAAAGGTGCATTGCACAAGGCCCTCAGCCTCAGAAGTCAATTCACAAGCCAAGCAGTGTGATCTACTATTTTTTTGTAACCCAGAAGAAGTGAAAGATAGTTTATTCTGTTTTCTTGTTTGTAAACCACTGATGCCAGTATCATTCCTGTCACCCCAGAAAATTTAAAAAACAGGAAAACAGACAGATTTCTCAGTTAAAGTGTTATTTCCAAATTTACACGTCACAAATAAAAGGTCCCAGAAAAAAAAAAACTCTTCAGGCAAGGCAGAAATAGCCAGGCCAATAATTTATTTCTCTGTGGTTCAATATGCGTGGGACACCCGTGGCTCATTTAGCTGCAGCAGCAAAAGCTCAACTCAACCTTGGCCACAAAAATACCTGAAAACTTCACATACTTACCATTATCACAGTGAGGGAGATGGTTAGTCTTGACACACCACTGAAAAAGGAGGCAGCTCCAATGGCAGCAAAGAGACCTGGATCAATCCATGCTCCATATTCATTAGTTTGAACACCAAAAATGGAAACAAGGATCAAACCGATTATCCTGCCATACAAAGCTCCTGTGTACCTATATACAAGAAGAAAAAGCGTAATAATCCTCTTGCCAGTGACAGTGTTTTCCAGAAATGCTTCCAATATTCTGCAGATTCCACATTAACTTTGTCAAGTGTAGTGATTCCTTAAAATTAAGTCTACCTGTGCCCGTAAACCTGGCAAGTAAAATATCACAGCCATGTAACAAATGGGCAAAATGGAGTAACGGGTATTAAGGACCTGGCCAAAGCAAGCTAACCAGGAATGCAGCTGTGAAGAGAACCCAGGAGTCCTCAAACCAACCATATGCTACACTGAAGAGCAAAACCAAAATTTAGCACAGTTGGGCATGTAATTGCTGGCACGATACAGCATTTCATTCCATATGCAAGGAATTAAATGTACATATTCAAGTGTCAGCCAATGAACTGGATTTGTACAGACACTCACCTTCCAGAAACGGTGAATTACTATTTATACAATAGCCATTTATATTATATGTATTATCTGATTTGAGGAGCATCATCTTGCATCATTACACAATTTTTTTCCTATTTATTCATGCAATTGATTCATTTTTTTATAGATGCAGTTCTAGTAGTTCTAGAATGGTTACAAAAATCAGGTTATCGGGTCAGAAACACAGGTGCTGGCCGACAGACTTGACTATCTGTATCTCTTCAGCCAAGTATGCCATGTTTCAGCAAACAATGCATATTAAAAAATTTATTTAGATTACAGTTTGGGGAGGGTAGGAAGTGAATACTCAGAGGTAGCACAAAGGCAGAAGGTTGTACACACGACTATTTTTAGGTTTTTTTCAGTATTTGAATTGCATTATGCTGGATATCCACTCTCCAGCCATGACTCCTCGCTTGCTGAACATCAAACCTCTCAACATTATTGTAAAGAACTTTGCTCTAGTCTACCACAGCTTTCTAAAAAGTACAACTGCAGTTTTCTCCAACGTCTAGGGTGTTGATGTCCAAGATTAAGATTCAGGCTATTATGTGCATAAGAAACAGATGAAAAGTCTGGATCTGAACCCATATTTCTACAGTTACAGAGATGGAGCCAGCAGCCGAGACTCCCTCTGGGTCCCCAAAGGATTGAAGTGATCTATACTTGGAAAGCACACAGTTTTGGCTATGGTCCTTCCACAGTTATTCTCAGATTATTTTTCTTCATTCTTTTCCACAATTTTAGCATCTCTTTCCAAGCAAACCATCCTGTTCCACCTATAGAACCTCCTCCAAGCAATTATAGATTTGCTATTGCCAAGCTTTCACCTTACAATTCAGATTGTTGCTACTCAACACAGCCCTTTTGTACAGGAAGCTCAAACCAAGACAGGTGAAGCTTACAGCATAGGAATAACCAGGCCACTGGCAACCGCAGAACCTGCCGTCCAACAGCTGAGGATGAAATAAAACGCCAAAGCAGTGCAGAGGGATGTGTATCCAAATTCTTCATGAGTTCCACGTCTAAAAAGATACGTGATCCCTCGCTTCCCATTTTCAACTAGAAGCGCAGCAGCTGCGACACAGAGGAAGAGATGTGGAGAGATACAAAACATTAAAAGGATCATTTATAAAAATAGTTTGCAGTAGTTCTCATTTGCCTAAACCTGACCAAAAAAAAATTCAAAGTACATAGATCAGTTAATTGGAGTTTACATGACAGCTTCAGCATTTAGGGCACTTTCAGGAAAAGAAGGAACATTTATTCTTTCCAGTCTGGTCTCTGTGATATTAATCTTGGTCTAAACAAGGAGAAACTGCACCCATTTATGCCAAAGAAAGGCATACTAATTCAGCAGGGCTCTTTCCCCATTCCTTTCAGAGGTAATAACTCAGGAACTTCCCAGCATATTTGGCTCAAATACGGAATTTAGTTCTGATATATCCCTCGAAAGGGAGCACTACATTACTTTGAAAAAAAACTATGTTCTGAGTAAATATACTTGGATATCACCTCAAGTCACATAAATTCAATTTGTTCCCAAGTATTAAGCACTTCGCTCCCCTTACCTTGATTGAAGGTTTGATTAGAATATCTCACTCCATCTGGACCAATCCATGTGCTTGATGAACAAGTATATTCTGAAATTTCCCTCTTGAACTGATTTATGCTTAAATATTAAAAACAAAAAAAAAACATATTAAATGGATGAATATAACTCACCTTAGTGCCTGTACAGAATGTGTCTATTAGACATAAATTTTACACAAAAAGCCTGCTTTCCTTTACATCTCCCAATTAAGTTGATTTATTAACTAATAAATCTAGTTTACTAAGTTAATTAATTATTCTACTAATCTAATAAATCTAGTTTATTAATGCTCATATTCCCCTGCA
>NW_009624682.1:0-320 GCF_000690535.1 Cariama cristata | reverse complement strand
AACCAGTAGTCACATTACACTGCGGAAAACTAGAAAACAAGAAAAAACATCTGATTAAATGCCCAGTCTGGCCTTGATCTCCTTGTCCACATATACCATTGTAACTCCAAAAAACAGGATCAGCAGACCAAAACTTTACTGTTCTTGAGAAACACTTTGGTGGGCAAGCACAGCATCCCAAGCTGACAGATGCATTTGCAGTTAGAAAGCTTTGCATAGGAGAGTGCCATGGAGAGCTGGAAGGACCCAGAAGTTTCCTCTTCCACAGCAGCACAGGCTATATCCAAACCACACCTGAAAGATGTTTCTTTGAATCATCA
>NW_009624681.1:0-9610 GCF_000690535.1 Cariama cristata | reverse complement strand
AGAAGCCTTGCTTCAAGACCTAAGAACATCAAGAGGGAGGGGATGGAGTCCCAGAACAGGGATGCGCGAATACAGACTGCTCAGGATCAGGGAGGCTGACACAGCCCGGAACGATGCCGCAAGAGCGGACCAACCAGAACCTTCTGGGATGCAAGACCTCTCTGTGTGCTTTAAGCTTATGATGCAAGACAAGCCCCTGACTGGTGCCATGCCAGTGAGTACAGGCACGCAAGACCCTACGGATGACACCTGAGGCACATGATGCATTCCTCGAGCACAATGACGACATCAAGACCTGAGCAAGGTGTAAGACACAGAAGACACACTACACAAACTGCAGACACAGGCTGGAACTGCCCTGCCCGTGCTAGTGTTTTGCCCAGAGTAACCCACTCCCTTAGCCTACCCTGAAGGGACTGCTCCTGGACAGCCCTCTGCCCCTACACCAACTCTAAAACCCCTCCCTGCAATCTCCAGCCCCGCCCCCTGCCCTCAGAGCCCCCTCCCAGACACCAGTCCCTCAACTTAGCTTTTAGAGGGCCAGGGGTCCAAATCCATCCTCAGCCAATGCCACATCAGCTCACCAGGATATTCCTGCAGTTGCCAGGTTCCTCCGCATCTGCACAGAAACAGCACCAGCAGCAAGCATCATGTCAGTCGACACAGACCTCTTCCAAGACACTCTCCCTCCTCAAAAGGAACGTGGCCTTCTGCTCACCTGCTCCGCACCGATTCCAGTGTCAGATGCTGCAACCATCATCACCTGTGCCACCTAAGATACAGGAAGACAGAAATCTAACATTGGACTTGCAAGAAATCACCAGCCCCAAGCTCCTCCTCGCTACTATGCCAGCTCATCTGAAGTACAGTGATAATGAACTGTCCATACCATGAAAGACACTCCACCTTATATACCTGCTACCTTCTTCGAAAATACTAAAAATCCATATGTAAATGCATACAAGATGATCACCCTAACCCCTACTAGATAATCTTACCATCAGCCTTATTAAGAGAGATGATATCAACAACTTACATGGTATACAGTAAAAGTAGTGAAAAAACTAATGTTCTATCTGTAATAAAGTGAGGAATTCCAGGAAAACACAACACATACTATTAAAATATCTTGCCACCCTTGTCAATTAATACCAAGCTATTGATGTGGGAAAAAAGAGCTAGTTACAAGTATACATTGCACTGTACATGCAGCTGAACTTTGACTGGTTCTGGAGCTCTTACCTCACAGAAACACCTCCCCTTCTCCAAATATCAAAACACATCTACCAAAAAACCTTACACAGCCTCAAAGCTGCACTCCACAGCAGAAACAAGAGAGCACCAACAGCAAAGACTCCCAGGAGCAGAATGGGCTCCCTGGGGCGAGGCTGTGGCTCTTACACCCCCAGGCCCCGCCCACTGCCCTTCCCACAGTCCCCTGGGAAAGGGGCGGGGCAAGGCACCACCAGGTATAAAATCAGCTGGAGGCGCAGCAGTGAGTTTTCTCACCTGGCTTGGGTCTGTGGTGTGCACAGTGCTGAACAGAGAGAGCAAGCCTTGCTGCAGGTGATGATACCTGCTCTTTTGCTGCAACTGCGTCTATTGTCTCGGTGACACGACCAGGTAGGTAATTAAACCTGAGTTTTCTGGCATGTAGGTAAAAAAATAGCTGTCATACTAAGTAATGTAGCTAAGTAGTTCATTAAATACAATAATAATATTATTATAAAAAACATGTGGTTTAGCTTCCTATAAAAACATCAAAATGCAATGGGGTTACTCTTCATTTCTAACACAGACCATGCATGTTACCTAACTTCTACCAGAGCAAATTTCTGGATAGGACTGAATTACAAAGCAGAACTAGGTCCTGTAAAAATCTCTTCTCAAAAATATTTCTAGTTACAGAGTAAGTTATTTATTATGAATTGTCTATGATTCAGAGTTACCTTCATAGTCTCTCTGACTGACTCCCTTAAGAGAGCTAGATGACTCCCAAAGAACAGAAAGCACCAAAAACATGGAAATACAAGGAATATATCAGAAACTGTATGAAGTACCCTGATTAGCACCTAAGTAGCTAGAACAGAAATAAATTGCAAAACACAATGACAAACACCACAGGAGATGTCTTGATAAAAATAGATGAAGGCTATGGTCTTCTCTGAAAAACTCAAGAGGAGATCTGAGCTCATGATAGACATCTCTGGGGTACCAGATAGCAAATAGAAACAGTATAAGACAGAAAACAAAAAGACTGCTCTGGAACACAAAGATGGCTTTGGAACAGGTTCTGATTGAACAAGATGTGTCATCATGGGATTTAGAGAGGTCCTGAAGGGGCTAGAGAGACCAAAGAAGTCTTGGGGATGCAATGAGCACAAAAGGGAATTGAACAAATAACAGGTGTCCTTAGGGGACTGGGGACCAAATGGAAGTGCACCAAATAGATGAGAGGACAGACAGATTGACCAGGGTAACAGATGCAGCCTCAGAAATGGTTCTGAGGGGAAAAGAGGGTACAAAGTGCCCTCCCAAGGTAAAACAGGGCTCTAGGGCTTAGGGGATAAAGACAGGGAATGGGATAAAAGTGGAAAATTTTAAGTGTTGAGGATTAAAGAAATAAATGGAACAAATTAAAAAATAGGGCTACTGAACTAAAACAGAGATATAGAAAGAAAACTTAAAAAGCAATGGCATTAGGGAAAGTTTTTTTGACAGGAAATAATTAAAAAGTAAAGACAATGAACAGAGTAAAACTAGACTGAAAATTTTAGAAGCAAAATAGGATAACAAAGTGAGGGAAAAATTAAATACTGATGTTGAACTAAAATGGAGAAGAAGAAAAAATTTAAGAAACCCATACCACTAAGAAAAAAACATGAAAAAAATAATTGAAAAATAAAGACAACAAATGAGGTAGAAGTACAAAATTTTAAAAGCAAAAGGGATCAAGGAAATAAGGAGAAATTAAGAAATAGAGTTCTAGATGTAGGAAAAAATATAAGAAGCAAAGGCATTCAGGAAAGACAAGAAATAATTAAAAAGTAAAGGTAGACAAATAAAAAGCACAGATGGGATAAAAGTAGACAGAAAAATTTAAAAGCAACAGGTATTAAGCAAATAAGGAAATAATTAAAAAATAGAAATGATGCACTAAAGCACAGAAGTAGAAAGAAAATTTAAAAAGAGAGGGCACCAATGAAAGACAAGAAATAATTTTAAAAAAGGACAGCAAAGGGAGTAAAAGTAGGCATAGAACACTTAAAAAGTGAGGAGCACTAGGGAAATAAAGTGAAAAATTAAAATGTAGGGAGAGTAAATTAAAAAGACATGTAGAAAGAAAATCTAAAAAGCGATGGCACTAAGGAAAGAGACTGAATAATAATTGCAAATAAAGACATTAAAGGGAATAAAAGGTACAGAAAGAAAATTTTAAAAGTGAGGGCAATTAGGGAAATAAAGGGAAATATTATGAAATAGGGGGACAGTGAACTAAAGCAGAAGTAGAAAGAACATTTTAAAAGAAATGGCAGTAAGAAAAGACAAGAAATTATTAAAAGAAAAGACAGGGAAATAAAGACAGGGAATGGAATAAAAGAAAATTTAGAAAACAAGGGAGATTAGGGAAATAAGAAAAAATTAAAAAATAGGGACAGTGAAATAAAACAGAAACATAGAAAGAAAATCTAAAAAGTGGGGGCACTAGGGCAAGAAGAAATAATTTTTAAAAAGACAGTGAAGGGAATAAAAGTAGGCATAAAAAGACCATTTAAAAAGTGAGGGGGATTAGGGAAATAAGGGGAAAAACTAAAAAATAGGGACAGCAAACTAAAACAGATGTAGAAAGAAAATTTAAAAAGTGATGGCACTAAGGAAAGACAAGGAATTATTAACAATAAAGACAGCGAAATGAAGACAGTGAATGGGATAAAAGTAGACTGAAGATTTTTAAAGCAACAGGGACTAAGGCAATAAGGAAAATATTAAAAAGTAGTGATGGAGAACTAAAATAGAGATATAGAAAGAAAAATCTAAAAAGCAAAAACACTAATAAAACACAAATAATTAGAAAACAGTGAAAGTAATAAAAGTAGGTATAGAAAGAACATTTAAAAAGCAACAGGGATTAGGGAAATAAATACTTAAATAGGAACAGTCAACTAAAATAGATGTAGAAAAAGAACTTAAAGTGAGAGCATTAAGGAAAGAGAAGAAATAAAAAATAAAGGTAAGCAAACAAAGTCTGCAAACAGAATAAAAGTAGACTGAAAATTTAAAAAGCAATGGTTTTTAAAATTTAGAATTTTTAAAGCAGTCTTTACTGCTAAGGCAGGCCCTCAGGAATTCCAGACCTTGGAGGTAAGAGAGACAGCCCAGAGAAAGGCAGGCCTTCCCTTGGTCAAGGAGGATCAGATTAGTAATCATTTAGGCGAACTGGGCACTCACAAATCCCTGGGCCCTGACAGGATGCACTCGTGAGTGCTTGAGGGAGCTGGTAGATGTTATTACTAAGCCATTCTCCATCATCTTTGAAAGGTCATGGAGAACAGGAGAGGTGCCTGAGGACTGGAGGAAAGCCAGTGTCACTCCAGTCTTCAAAAAGGGCAAGAAGGACCCAGAAAACTATAGGCCAGTCAGCCTCAGCTCCATCCCTGGAAAAGTGATAGAGCAGCTCATTCTGGACATCATCTCTAAGCAGCTAGAAGAAAAGGAGGTTATCCAGAGTAGTCAACATGGGTTCACCAAGAGGAAATTATGCCTGACCAATCTGATAACCTTCTATGATGGCATGACTGAGTAGATGTGGGGAGAGCAGTGGATGTTGTTTACCTTGACTTCAGCAAAGTTTTTGACATTGTCTCCCATAATATCTTCATAGGTAAGCTCAGGAAGTGTGGGTTAGGTGAGTGGACAATGATGTGGATTGAGAACTGGCTGAATGGCAGAGCTCAGAGGGTTGTAACTGCTGGTGCAGAGTCTAGTTGGAGGCCTGTAGCTAGTGGTGTTCCCCAGGGATCAGTTCTGAGTCCAGTCTTGTTTAACCTATTAATCCAATCAACGACCTGGATGAAGGGACAGTGTACTCTCAGCAAGTTTGCTTTTGATACAAAATTGGGAGGAGTGGCTGGTGCACCAGAAGGCTGTGCTGCCATTCAGTGAGACCTGGACAGACTAGAGAGCTAGGAAGAGAGGAACCTGATTAAGTTCAACAAAGGCAAGTGTAGGGTCCTGCACCTAGGGAGGAATAACCCCATGAACAAGTACAGGCTAGGGGTTGACCTGCTGGAGAGCAGCCCGGCAGAGAAGGACCTGGGGGACAACAAGTTAACCATGGGCCAGCAATGTGCCCTTGTGGCCAAGAAGGCCAATGGTATCTTGGAATGCATGAGGAAGAGTGTGGCCAGCAGGTCGAGGGAGGTTCTCCTCTGCCTCTACTCTGCCGTAGTGAGGCCATGTCTGGAGTACTGTGGCCAGTTCTGGGCTCCCCAGTTCAAGATAAGGAATTACTGGAGAGAGTCCAGTAGAGGGCAAGGAATATGCTGAGGGGACTGGAGCATCTCTCTTGCAAGGAAGGGCTGAGGGACCTGGGTCTGTTCAGCCTGGAGAAGAGAAGACTGAGAGGGGATCTCATCAATACTTATAAACATCTAAAAGGTAGATGTCAAGAGGATGGGGCCAGACTCTTTTCAGTTGTGCCCAGTGACAGGTTAAGGGGCAATGGGTGCAAGCTGAAACTCAGGAAGTTTCATCTGAGCATGAGGAAAAAATTCTGGACTTTGATGGCAGAGCGCTGGCACAGGCTGCCCAGAGGGGTTGTGGAAATCCTTCTCTGGAGATATTCAAAACCCACCTGGATGCAATCCTGTACAACTTGGTGTAGGTGACCCTGCTTTGGCAGGGGGTTGGACTGGATGATCTCCAGAGGTCCCTTCCAACTCTGACCATTCTGTGATTGTGTGTAGTGACTGACCAAGTGCTTGTGCTGCTGTTAGTAAATGTAGCTCCTCAATGGCTGAACAGGTATTATCAGAAATACATTAATATTATGACATGTTGTTACCCAGTCTTAAAGCTGTGATGTGCCTGGAAGCTGCATGATAGCAACTGAGTTATTTCCTCCCCAAGTCATATAGTTAAGGGTTGTTTCTCAGGCTAGGGGTGGTAACAGGACGTCTTGTGCAGTGTGGAAAGTGGTTATAATGGCTTGAATTCACCTTAGAACTACCACATGTTGGATAGGAGGGTAAAGATATGCAATGCCTGCTATGCATGTATTTAACTGAGCAATGGAGCCTCCAAACTACTGTGAAGGCAGTGAACCCACAGTGCACACTATTAATCCAGACGGCAACCTCTGTAATATGCTTTTCTGAAGCAGTTTGTAGCAGTCACGATTCTGTATCTTCATAGTAGCTGGAAAGAATCTGGAGTCTCTTAAAAATGTTTCATAGTAGGAGAAATTAGTGAGAAATTCAGGAGTTCTGCACAAACTACCCATGTACTCAGCAAAAATGAAGATGGCACATAGTGAGTTGGAACACCTGATTTAACTCCTTTGAGATGTTAGAACATACTCATAACTGATTGCTACATTTAACATAATTAGGAGTCACTAGGGCTTTTCGCGTATGGTTGGAAGTTTGAACTATATGCATTTACACTAGAAACAAGACAAAGATTTTAACATTGACAGTGCCAGAGTAATCAATGGAGTAACTTGACTAGTTCACTAACTTAATTTTATGGTAGATGCTGCATGACTGAATTTTCAAAGCAAGGCTTTTTCTAAACTGCAGTTTAGAAGTCACTGAGCTTTTATAGCCAAATAACAGGTTTCTTGTCTATTGCAGTATGTTACTATATATAAATATATTTTTATGCAAATGCTATATATGGTCTGAGAATCGTCTTTAAATGACCTGATTTAGCCTTGTTGACCATTAGCACTTTTCAGACTACAGTTAATACCTGCTGTCCTAGTTCAAAAATTAATTCATGGAAGACTCCTACCTTAAGGCCAGACTGGGTAATCTCAATGGTTCTTTATGATATCATGAGCTGTGAATATCAGTGTTGAGGACAGAAAGGCTAGGATAAAGTTCAAGAGCATAATTAGGGGGCAGTTGTCAAGTAGCCTTCTTTCCAATAGAACCCTGCCCTAATTAATGATCCCTTTGTGTAAATGTTAACAAATTTTCCTACCCCTCAGCTAATGGATTCGATCCACTTGAAAGATACATGAACAGCTATGAAAAGGATGTCTGAACACATAGAATATAAAAGGTTCTCTAGAGACTTAGAAAATAGATCGGTTGGAAAGCAAATTAATTTGGACAAGTGAACAAAGGATCTTGATAGTTACCATGTGCTGAAAAGTAGAAGGACACTCTTTAGGGTGAAGCAGCTACTTTCACTCTTGAAAAGTCCCCATGCAGAATCAGTGCAAAGTAGGAACCATGCTATAAACAGGAATAGAAATTATCTGCTTTCTCTGTCTGCGACTCAAGTTTACTTACTAAGGAATATTTTAAACATAATTACTTTTTCCAGAAGTCTTGGTTTTCTTGAGAATGCTGTTGCAGGAATAATTTTGTATAAACATTCTCAAAAAAAGAGGCAAATAAATCCTAAGGAGAAATAAAATAAAAAAATGTTGTTGCTTTCATATTATTCTTGGCTTTAGGTCAGGGCTATAAGTGAAGGTGTGAATTACATTGTTGACAGGTGAGAACCTAAAAGACAAATGTGGGTGGTTAAAAGACCAAGCTCATGATGGTAAAAATAGTTTCATGACTAGTATCTTGAGTGCCTGTACAATAGTGGGTGGACAGACACATACCATTTCAGATCCACCATTGCAGCATGTGGATCAGTTCACTGTGTTTTCTGTTTGTTTGGGTTTGATATCTAAGCATTTCTTTCTGAAATATGAAGCCTCCTTCTAAAAATCTGTACATATGTTTATCGGCTTCAAGCTGAAGAGTCTAAATTCTGCCATCATTTGATGTTCTGAACACCCACTATAGTTTATACTTTTAAAAGTTTATTATATTTGATCTCAGTTTTTCTATATATTTTGTGCCAGGACTGTAAGAAAACATTCCCATACATAAAATTTACGAAAATGCACTGAGATAATAACATGTAGTGAAAAGCACATGAATCATTGTTTAAATCATAGTATCACAAAGCACTTTGCAAACATCAGTTGAGCCTTGTAGAACATACCAGAAACTTGAAAGTTTTATCTCATTTTAGAGGTGGAAATGGAAAGTTTTGACTCATGAATTTTAGTGTATTTAGCTGCAGCAGTTCAGGATATTCACCACTGGTTTATGCTAATATACAAGTGAATACACACAGTGAATGCCATGGGCTGTTGGATGTGTCTGCTTCTGCCTGGTGCCTGGGTGAAGTGGCAGCCACAGAACCCATGGTACATGGGCAAGGGGTGGGGGAAGCTAAAGCTCCAACAGGTCCCATTGTATGGATGATTGAAAGACTAGGACTGTTCTGTACACTGTGAAAGATACCCACCTTACTGAATTGTGCCCCAGGCTGAACATATGAAGAATTCTATCGCTTTCTCCTAGCTGAGGATGAGGTCCAGGAGATTGTATGAAGACCATTTTCCTCTTCCTTAATTTGACCATCTTCCTGAAGACAATGCAAATTTCAGTGGATTTGATCTGGATTTGGACTGTGCTGAGTCACCATTCATAATACCTCAAGCTTCTCTAAGACATCCTACAGCCGGAGTTGTACTTTTAACAATATCAGATGCTTACCCTACCTTGCCACCAGCTGTCCTTGGACTCAGGTAACTGAAGGAGAAGGGATCTGAATGTCTTGAGTACATAGCCAGAGACCTCTTCTGTGAAATATTTTAAGTAGGTTAGAGTTTTGTATAGGTTATAGAATATATGTGTACATGTCTTTCTATTGTAAATAGCCAGTTCCTAAGAGTGAACCCTTCAAAAACACTAATCAGCAGAACAGACAAAAGTAGCATATTTTAGTAAATCCTTAGCGTAGGTAAGACAGCTATGTCAACAACTAGGTCTTCATATCAGGAGTTACATCATAATGCTCAGCAGCAAATACATTGTCCTATGCTTGGGAACCGGTGATTTTTGTACCTTGACACTTTCTAATTTAACTGTTTAGGGAATTGTGTGTCATGTTTCTTTAATAGTGAGCATTCAGAAGTGGTGGCAACAAACATAGTCTTTTGCTTTTCTGTTTCTTTGTTTCTGAAAAGCAAAATGTGATGTCTGAACCATGAAGGTTTTGTAAAGATCACCCAGGCATGACAAAAATTTATACTGGAGTTTTGGTATAGTATGCACATCTTCCCATAACTGTATGAACCAAGAAGACAGGTTCACCAAAGTTGTTAATGTCCCACTACTTTATTAGTGATTAACTGTGAAAATACAAGCATTAAAACAAAAATGCTTGTCAAAATGTGCTTGTACAGTACTAGAACTGCCTAGCTGAAGAACAGAAAAACAAAATCCCCCAAATAGTGTTGCATTAGAAATCAGATTACATTCTTCAGAAGAAAGTAGTTAAGTTTTAAACCATAATTATGTTTTATTTCAGG
>NW_009624680.1:0-30335 GCF_000690535.1 Cariama cristata | reverse complement strand
AGCGTCGCCTCCGCCCGCAGCCTGACTTGGCTGGGGCTGGCAGCCTCTCCCCGGTCCCCTGGAGCTACTGCCAAGCCGGGCTGCATAGGATTGAGGTTTTTTGTGTCACGGAAATACTGGAAAACCTAAAATTGTCTCTTTCCCCCATTCTGAGCCATATTCTTCTAGGCTTAATTTCTTCAATGAATTTTGGGCAGGTACTCGTCTCAAAATGCCTACTTAATTCTTTCTACAAAGGAGTTTTCTCTTAGAACGTCCAATGAGCATTTGATAACAGTTTTGATAAAAAATTGCACTAAAATTATGGAACATGTCCTTCACTTTCAAAAGCAATGTATTTTTAACAGAATTCATGATAACAGCAGTTTACTGAACTTCACTCCCAAGGCAGCTGCCTTCGGCTTGTTGGCGGTGGCCTGTGCCAAGAAGCCATGCAGCAGCACTTAGCATCGTTCTCTGTACAGTTGTAGGTCTCCAAAGGGAGAAGGGAGACAAAATTTACTCCTGCTGGTGGGCCTTGTCGTTTGCTTTTCTCCTGGATTGAAAAAAAAGTATAGATTACCTTGAACTTGCTGCACTGGAATATTGTGTTAAACACATTAGTATTTTGGCAAGTAGTGTAATTGGCCAGATCTTCGTCTGATCTAAGTCTGTATAATTGTGCTGAATTCTGTAACCCCCACTTGGCACAATGAGAAATGCCTCCCTTATGCGAAAATTATGTCCTGGTGATATTGTCTCTTTAAAAAAACAACTCAAACCACAAAATGTACTTAAATTTGGAAACATGAGCTAGATGACCTCCTGAGGACCATTCCAACTTGAATGATTCTGTGTTTCTATGCTGCTGCAATTTGTTCATACAGTATTCTGCACAATGGAGTCCTGGTTCCTAACTGGAGCCACCTTGCGCAGGGCAGCGATACAGCCTGCTGAGTTGGTGCAGGTGGAAGTGGAGTGACACACGGCCACAAGATCAAGTGGTGTGTTAGAGCATAGGGTGTGTTACTCTCAGCCTGGATTATTGGGACAGCTTCAGCCCTCTTTTCCTCTCTGTTGCAACCTCAAATCTGCCTGAGCACTACTGTCACACTACAGACTAAATGAAAATAGGCACTAGTAAACTGCAAAGGCTGTTTTTAATCACATTTAGTGCTTTTTACATATATCACAAACATGTTCATGCAATATCTCATTTATATTCTTCCATATTTTTTATCTCAAATTGTAAAACAATTTTAACTACTGCTACCATTTCTTCTCCACAGGTGGGGAAGCTGAAGCACTAATACCTTAAGACCTACGTTTTCATGCTTGTTTGTCCTGCAAAACAGCAGCCCAGCTCTTCAAGACTTAGTGAAATCTTATGAAACAGTGTTAGTGCATTTTGGTACTGGAATGATGACTACTCTAGAAGGTGATTACTAATTGGTTTAGGTTCCTCTTATGCTTGGCTATCTGAAATTAGCCCCCTCAGCCATTAGATCTATTTACATCACTTATTTCTGTTTACAAATTTTGGCAAGGTATCAAGATGTTGCAAGGAGGGTGATATATAACTCCCATTGTTTCCAGGAATGTAGTTAATCAGTGGAAAGGCTTGAAGAAGAACACAGGTTATTTGTTCCCGTGGCCTGGTGATAGATTGGTTTGGTTTGGTTTTTTTTGACTCCACTGCTTCTACATGTAGAAAAACGTTATTGACTTTGGTGGGAGCGAAATACCAGGCTGCTAACGGTGAGCTGCGACAGAGCAATGCCATAGTTCTAGCAAGAGAGCAATGCAGGATTCCTAACATGTTGTATAAAGAACTGGTTTTCTACAGCAACTTGTCCTGAAGCTGATCCATGTAGCTCAGTCAAGAGCAATTACGTGATATGCGCACTTGGTGAAGGCTCTGGTGCCCTCCAGTGTGGTATGCAGTGCTGTGCCAAGTCCTTAGGTGTCAGCAGCAGGAGCATGGCCATGTGGAGCACCTGGGAAGTGATGGCCAAGAGCTTGTTTGCCCAAGTGCGAAGTCTCCCTGGTGTCGTACTTGAAAATGTGATTAATGAAAGAGTTTGTGATGCCTGCAGTTTCAGAAGAGAGCCAATGTAGGGGTGGACCTGCTCTAACATTTGCATACATGGATGGAGTAGCTCTGCTTCCTGCTCTCGCTGTGCTTCTTGTCATTTCTGGATTTTACTCTTTTGGGCCCTTTTCTAGAGCTGGAGGGGGCTTGGCTGTCTCAGGTTTTTGTATATTGCTCTGTTTCTGACAAACAGAAGACGACACTTAGTTTTTCTTGAATCTCAATCTCATAGGTTCCTCCGAACATTTTGGCTGGGTCCTGTGAAGTTAATTCCCTGATGTTTCTTTGATTCATCACTTATTTCCTATCTCTTAAATGTTGCTGAACTGACTAATGCCCTTTTATTATTCCTCACTAGCTGTCAAGAAGAAGCAAAATTATACTAGCGTACATGAGGCAGTGAAAGCTGGTGATGTAGAACAGCTTGCGTCAATGATAAAAAGTGGAGCTGGTATTAATGAGGTGGATTTAGTCCACAAATTCACACCATTGCAGTGTGCTGCACACTCTGGAAGTCTGGAGGTAAAACATTCTATTAGTGTTCAAACACAGCAAGGTTTTTGTAGGTTAATGTTTTCCTTACTAGGGAAAGGCTGAATATAAAATCACTAGCTTTGATCAAGCTAAATCAATCTCTGCCTGTTTTTCTTATTAAATATAATAATCAAGAGCAGAAGTACATGATTTTAGGTTTTCATTTTGCCTGTCTGAAGCCCCAGGCTTCAGTTTATATAGTCAACTTTGCGAGATTTTTTGTTTTCGCCTTCTCTTGGGACACGTAGAAAATACTGTAGGATGTGTAAAATGATCTGAAGGTGATTGAAACAGGTGAGAAGCGAAATGAAAACATTTTCATTCTGTTTACCAATGTCCTGTCCCATACCTCATTCTCTATAGAAATAGTCCTAATACATTTCATTTTAATAAATGTAAACATTGAATATTGATGGAGAAATCAGCAGGTGCATGCATGAATGCTTTGAACTTCCAGAAGGACTGAACTGCTGTATTCAGCACAACATTCACCTTCTTGTTGCAGCATCCTTGTACAATCTTTATAGCAGTCTAACCTTAAAGCAGCAAGGCCGTGAATAATCAGATAAAAATTCATGTCACAAAGGAAAGAATGTAAAGTTCTTGCTAAACTCATGAAATAATAAGTGCAGTGCTGTTTCTGGAATGAACAGAAACTGTCAAGAAAATGCTGGTCATCGTGTTGTCAACCCTAAAAATAGATTGCTTACCCACCCTTTTCTGCCTCTAAATTCTGCCATTTTTCATTTGACTCTCCTACTTTGCAATCAATGTATTAGACTTTATTGAGTTATCTGTCATCTATTTGTCTCTAAGCTCCTTGCTGGAAACAGTGGAGGAACCAGAGCTGTAGGCTGGCCTAAAAGAAGATAATAAATCATAATAATACATAACAAAAATTTTTGACTGGTCCTCTAGCTGGTTTTGGATAGTCTATAAAGCTTTGCAAGCAATAGTATTTGCTGGAAAAATGTGAATAAAACAAAAGTAGGTTGTAGAAGGATGAGAAGAGAGATGGGATTACATACACCTAAGGAGCCTAATAAATTAAATGAGGCTTTAAGTTTGGTTCACGGCATTTTTCCTGCCAGTAATTTTAGCTGGAATTCAAGTGAGCATGTTTGCATTGTTTTTTCCAATGCTTTTACCTCATGCCGTGTGAATACTCTCACAGCTTACATTTTACATCTGGAAGAGCAAAATTAAGAAGCCGTACTGTAAAACCAATGCCTAGGGGCTGAATTAATAGGTTATTTGCACTTAGGTGAAACCTGGAAAGTATAACTTACCTGTGAATTCCTAATGCACAAGTATCTGGCTAAGGCATGCTCTGGAGTGTTATGTTTCCATAATGACGTATTCCGATACTGTTTTGAAATATAGTTAAATTATGATTAAAATGTGCCTCAGATACATGACAAGAATAGTTAAATAAAAACTTTGATTTTGGTTGAGCAGTGCCTTCACTGGTTGCTCTGGCATGGAGCTGATGTCACACACATGGCTGTCAGAGGCTGGACAGCAGCTCACCTTGCAGCTATCCGAGGTCAGGATGCTTGCATGCAGGTATGTATAAATATTCACTCTCAAGAGAAAGTACATAGGGTGGACCATCAGTTTGGACAAATTCATTATGAAGATCAGCTGAGAGAGCTCCTGATGGAGCTATGAGTATCTCATCTTGATGTCTTCACATCTGGAATCAAGTCACTCTTGTTACAACAGTGCACTCATTTGCACTATCTGTGCAGACAGATTTGTTTTGTGTAGTGTCAGCGCCTTGAGGTCAGCCCAGAGTTATCCTGCTGGTCATCTCAAGTCATCCTGCTAGGCAATGTTTGCTTTTTCAGCTTGTGAACTGAACTTCTGTTTTGCATTTCTTTTAGGCTTTGTTAATAAATGGAGCAAACGCAGAAGCTCAAGATGATCGTGGGTGCACGCCGTCACACTTAGCTGCAGCCCATGGGCGGTCTTACACCTTGCAAACCATACTGCGAAGTGGAGCGGTGAGAGACTTTTACCTGCAGCTCCCTAGTGCAGAGCCAAAGTCTGGTATCTTTTTCCAAACAAAACTGTCTCTAGCTTAAACTGAGATTTAGGACTGTAGATTAATTACTGGTGAATTTATTTTTAGGGTAAATTTCCATTTTTTTATTGTAAGGCACATCAGGGAAATGATCCAAAAATCTAGAGAGAATCAATAATGTGAGTAAACTGCATTTTACTGAGGATGTCCTTAAGTGAAGATCAGCTGCTTTGGTGGCTGTGATTTTTTGTAATTGTAGAAATCTATAGTAAGGAGACATAAACTTAAAAAAAAAAATCAATCCATGTGCATATTTAAGGACTAATGACCAATGCAGTGATATAAGCATGTCTAAAAATGCACCTTTTATATATGCATTATTTAAGTAAAATTAAGAACCTGTGAAAAGTATGTATCTTGTAATGGGACCTGCATACATGGCATGAACTTTGAAAAACTTTATTTGATTTGATTTAAATAATTTAACACAACAAACAGCTGATTCCTATTTATAAAATTTGTCTTGTGTCTAAGATTCATAAATGAACGAATTAACCTGCTGCTTTCATTTTAGAATGTGAATGTTTCAGACAGGAATGACTGGAAGCCTGTTCATTATGCTGCTTTTCATGGTCGCTTGGGGTGTTTGCAGCTTCTTGTTAGATGGGGAGCATGTATAGATGATGAGGATAACAATGGAAACCTTCCAGGTATATCAGGATAAATCGTACATTTTTTAACCTTTGGTTTACAGTTGTTGTGTTATGTCATAATTGTAGCAAATTATAAGTAACGCACACTAGCAGCATTTGCTTTGCTATTTGATTTCATGCAATCAACATAGTTATTCCATTTTTGTAATGATGGGGGATTTATAAAATCCAGAGTATTTCTCTGTTGGTGACAGTATCCTATTCACCTCCTGCTGCTGCTGGCAAGGATCAGAGCTCCTGGGTGCTGGAATAGGGAGCGGGCTGAGCCTGGTTGCAAGCGCTATGTAGGTGGGCATCATCTCCTATGCATGTGATGGAGCGCGTGTGCCAATGGAGGTCGCAGGAGGAGAAGGGTGGGTGGAGAGGGAGGCAGTTTCAGCTGCTATGTGCTCCTTTTTAAATTTGTGCCAGGTTTTAATGGCTGTGCCGGTGTGATCAGATTCTGGCATGTTCATATACAGGTTTTTGTATCCCACTGTTTCATAACTGATTTGGTAAAACCCTTGTTCTCATTTACCTGTGATTTCTTCCTCTTGATCTCTGGAATACCAGTATTTCTGTGTTATCTGTAATATGTACTCTTTTCATAATCATTAGCGTAGTCGCTTTAGCACAAAAAAATCCACAGTGTTTATTCTTTGCTCTTCATAGTTTCTCCAGTGTCCCTCTGCCTACCATGCCACTGCCTCAATATCCTCTATAAGTTGAATGGTGTTATTCATATCTTGGGTTCTCATTGCATCCTTTCACTTTTAGCATTTTTCTTCTTATGGTTTGTCACATTATTTGTTCCAAATAGCATATTTTTTTCTCTATAACTTGTATAGAATTACCTTTTTAAATCCCTTCTTAGAATCTTTTGCCCTCTGTTAAGCACCACTTATCTAGTAAACCGGTATCTCTCTTCTCTTTTGCACCTGGGTCTTGTTAAAGGATGTGAGGCTCTTGCATCCCAGCAGGACATCTGGTGTATTAGCAATAAGGGGTCATCATGTTAGGCACACTGGTGGTAGCATAGAAGGTACCGTTATTTGCATTTGGGAACACTTCCCTGATAACAGACTTTTATGGAGAGACAGCAAATGCCAGCACAGTTCTACTTAAATGTTCTGTATATACTGGTTAGTAGAAAATTGTTTTTGTTGCTATTTTGATGTCTAGAGAAGTTTGATTCTCCAGCCTTTGCTCTGTTTCATTCAATCATATTATCATCCAAAGGAAAGAAAACACTTTGGAACATTGCTAGTAAAAGTTTAATAGAATTGGTGTGCTGTACAGACCAACTTTTCCTCAGCTTGTGAAACAGCAAAGTGAACTTAAATCATCTTTACATACTTCAGCTTCAAGCTCTGCTGGACAGTGCTATAATTTTTCCTAAGAGAATACTGAAAGAAATTCACTGAGGTTGCAATGCCATACACCTAAAACTTAAAAATTGGCTGTCTTTTGCATGTGTGTGTTATAGCAGAGGCTTTAATTACCTATAGCATGCTAATTTTTTGGAAGAACTGTGGCTCATTCAATGTACAGAAGGGGCTGTGCTTATTAATTCAACATTTTGTTTTCTCTCTGTATTTGGTTTTGGGCCATATCTATGCTTCTTTTATTGCTCACTAGTTAAACCTGTTCTAAATATAGTATTAGTTTTTATCATAGTGCAACATCTGAATTTTTCACAGACCCTGTTTTTTCACTTGCAACTTTGAGAAGAGTGAACAGTGTTATCCTGATTTTATAAAAGGCGAGATGAAACACAGAGAAGTTGGGATACCAACACCAACTACCCACTGCATATTTGTGATGCCTGAGCCAAGTTTTTTCAAAGTTCTCGGCACTGAGCTGCATATTATGCGTTAACATCACAGTGCCCTTTGGCTTTAGTCTCATCTGCAAGTGCTCAGCATGCCTGAGGATGGTACGGCACAGTTCTGTGTCGGGCACTAGCTACTAAGAAACACATAGGTTAAAAGCCACCTATGAAATCTCCTTTATGTGCTTTCCACAACATCCCACTGAAACTGTGCAAAAAGATATGGACAGGATACAACTCTTTAATCTATTTTCCCCTTGCCATCTTTGCAAAAATGTTGATCTTTTCTGACCGCTTTCTGTACAGGACAGACATCTGATAAACCCCCCCCAATTTTATCCCAAAAGGTGAAGTTTTATCCCTGAGATTTTAGGTATCTGAAAGTGGATTCATAAGGGTTGAGTCAATTTTTCACTAGCTGACTAGTAATCAGTACTTACCTTTAACAAGATATCTCTTAATTTCACTTTTCCCTGAGTAACTAACTCACTGAATAAAATTAAGACAATGGGAAAAACCGCCCTGATTTCAGTGAAGCTCAGACTTTGTTGCATTAAATTTTAGCAGTCATCTGTACCTAAGTATTGTCATCTTGCTGTAAAACCAATATCCATCACCTTTTAGAGCAATTACACTCTGAAAAGCTGTGGATGGTTTGCAATAGAGAACTTGCATATGCCAAAATTTCAGTGACATGGGTATTTTTGGTCCTGGGTACATTGTTTATTAATTATGAAGATAATGAGATTCTTACCTGGAGACAAACTAGTCCTTTTGCCTGTAGAACATCAGCCAGCTTTTACAGAGCATTTTCATGGAATGATAACGCATAATAAGTATTTGGCAACTTCTTCCCATTAATGGGACTAGAGAATACTACTAATTTCAAAATATCGAGCATGGTTTTTATACCTCTTACTTGGTTATAGGCCCAGCACTCTAGTAGTATTAAATAACTAAGCCTCAGCGTAGCCTAAAGGACAGGAAAGAAAACACTTGACCCCCACAGGGAAGCAGTCACTGCTGTGATGAGGTGGAGCAGCTCCTGCGCACAGCAGTGTCTACAATAGTTGAAGGAAAAAAATGTGTAATAGAAGTACCGTGAATAGAAGCCTCTGCCATGGGATGTACCTTCAAATACTTTACCCAGTAAAGTGAATGTCACTGTCCTCATTTTACAGGTGGGGTAACTGAAGGTGGGATGCAACTTGTTTGCGATGGCACAGTAGAGGTGGGACTAAAGCAGAAATGACCTTAACTCCTGATCAAGGACACAGCTTGCTGGCCCTCTATAATGAGTAACCCTAGGACAGCGAAGTCAGACGGCTGCTGAAGAGTGAGATTTGTGTTTGTGGGGAAGATGAGACCGCAGCAGTGCACTCTCCTAGCTAGTGCTCGGTGGTCTCTTGGCAGTGTCATCTCCTGCAATAAGCTCTGCCAGGGAATCTTCTTTGCAGATTCTATCCTTCACAGCTTTCTTTTACCTCCTTTGCATAGAGCTGAACTCTGTCCTGGAGAGGAGCTGAACATCTCTTGTTCAACTGAGGCTGCTGCTACTTGTGCAGTGTTGGATGGCTCAGGTGCTGGTAGATGAGCTAGACCTAACTAGTGGTGAGAGCACTGCTTGCTTGGTGGGCAGCACTGCTCTGCTCTCACATACTTTGTTTCACCTTGTGCTATAGCTCATCTGGCAGCAGCGGAAGGACATTTGCATTGCTTTAAGTTCTTGATCAGTAAAATGGCCAGTGTCATGCACACACTGAAAGCCAGGAATGACCAAGGAGAGACCCCAAGGGACTTGGCTGAACGGTTCTATAAAGATAATATTCTGCAATATATTGATGGTGTGGAAAAAGAGGGAGAACATCCAGAGACACAGGAGGGTGAGTATGGATCAAGATACTGTTAAGATAGGCATTGTAATTCTATAGAAATGCTTGATTCTGAAAACTTGTATGAGCAGAAGTATAACATTTAAATTACCAATATAAGGAAGAGCTGTTCTTTTCAATGCTTACTACGCTTACTGGGATACTCAATGGGATTTTATAAATGTCTTGGGTTTACTCATGATCAAAATGAAACTTGTCATACTGTGTTGCACTATGAATACCAAGTTATCCATGTTCTTCTTAGGCTCCAGCAGAGATCCAGAAAAACTGTATAATTTTAATGAGTTTTCAGATTTGCCTGCTCAGAATCCCTTAATTGCATTGAATAGCAATTTAGTCTGGAAATGTCCCACCGAAATTAAGGTTACTTGCCAACCAGCAGTGCTACTGCAGTCAGAACAGCCAAAAGATGCAAGTGTGACGAGGTCTGTAAGGAGAACCTTCAACAGAGCGAGGATATGAAAACTGCACCTTCACCTCTCTACTTTTTCCAGGCACTTGCTGTCCTTATCTCCTAGTCTTTTTTCATTTTATATATGTGTATATGTCAGTACTCTCTGTCTATAAAAAATAACTAGAAAAATCAAATTGTCTGTATGGGTAGTTTTTAAGCAAGAAGTAAAATAGCTTATATGTTTGGTTAGACTATGGAATTCAAAATGGGCAACTGACTCCATTTACCACCAGTAATACAACATCAACCATAAACCAAAGGCATACTTGTTATTTCAGGTTTATGTAATGAATCTCTTAACTGTATAAGATGCCTGTAGCCATAACCAAGGCATGTTTAGTCAAGTCTATGATGAACAGTGCTAGTTACGCAGCTGCATTTTAACTGATTAAGGGTGCATCAACCTTGCTAACTACAGCTATGAAGTGTCCATGCAGAAGTTGGTATGAGAGAGGCAAGCCATGAGAGACAAATACGAGCATGTTTAGTGGAATTACTGGCATCTGTTTGGAAATACTTGCATTTCATTTTCAGTTTTAGCTTTCCCAGCTCATGGTGCTGCTTTCAAAGGGGATTTGTTAGTGCTTAGAAGATTAGTGAGAAGTGGAGTAATCAATATTAATGAGCGAGATGATAAAGGATCTACTCCCATGCACAAAGGTCAGTAATTATGATCTGTGTTTCAGCTTGTTACTGTTTGCTGCTGACTTGTTTACTTAAGTTTTTCAAGTGGCTGCTCATCAGATAAACTTCATGAAAAACAGCATCTCATTTCCTGAGGGCTCGAAGGGGCAACCCTGAGAAACATATTTTGTCATGTATGTGTGCGTAGGTGACACTTTAAAAACAAAATAACCAAGCTGAAGTCAAGAAAGAAGAGTTTATATTAAAGAGAAAACAACATCTAACCTGAAAACGAAATAGTTTTTTTATCAGGTGAGATATGACTTTTAGAAACATTGGCTAGCTAGGTATAAGAATGATCTGTATTGTAGCCTGAGCCTTTATTTACTGAACAAACCAGTACTGTGGAGATCTGTTGTAAAAATCACAACAAAGTCATTTGGTAGGACGCTGCGAAGGAAGGTAAATTTCTGGTATCTAACATCTTGATATGTAGTGGAGTGCTAGCATTACAGACAAATCATCCTCTTGTGTTTCAGGGTTTTGTAGTAATGTCTGAAAGAAGAAACAGGAGAGAAAAAAAGAGGGAGGTATTTTTGTAATATGCTTTTAACACTATTTCCCACATTTCTTTTTGACTAGATATAAATGGTATAATTTTTAAAAACATGCTAGAAGTTCTCATTAAAAAATTGACATGTAGTGATTTTAAAACTGTTTTCTACATTCTTTCCCACCCTCTTTTCTTGGAACAGTACTAACCAGCAATTGTTTCATACTCAATCTTTATATGCAATGTTGGTGTTATGGGGAAATACTATGGCTGATATATAATTTCATTTCCTTATCTCAGTAAGAAAGCAAATATAGCAAACATCCAAAGGGGATGCTGTCAAGAAGTGGATTTATTCTTCCTTGAGAAAAATGGCTTACAAGTTTCAGCTAGACATGCCAAACATCTTCCATATGTGGAACATCGTTCCTGGCACCACATGGTATGAGCAGTAGCCATGCCAGATCGTATGACTAGGCCAACCTGTTGTGTTAGGCTGCAGCTGAGAATTGTTGCCCGGAGTGTCCGGCCCAAGAAATTATGTACTTAGAGCTCCAGCACAAAGCCCTGCCTTCTTTCCTCCATGAGACAGCACCACATACCACAGATCAGGGCAACCAGCTCGCTCTGATGTATGGGAGCCCATAGCCAGAGAGAGGTGACAGTGCTTTGCTGCAAATCTATGAGATACAGGCCTTACTGCAAGAGAGTATGAGGCAGCAGTTGTTTGTGTGTCTCATGCTCAGTGCATGAGACTAGGCAAGTTTAGTTTAACTTGTGTCCATGAAGAGCTGCTGGTAAATTTTTGGCACTAGAGTGAGTCATGAAACGACACTGCATGATCTTCCCCAAAACTGTGTGTGCCCATGTGACTTGAGCATCTCGACATACAGGCTTCTCTTGAAATAGTATCTCCTCTGTGGTGTCTTAGTGAACTCAACCTCTGGCATGTCAAATAATGACAAGAGGAGGACATTTTGGACTTGAAACCCTTCAGTTATATAGAACTGACTTGTGTGCACCTTCCTTCCCTTAGCTGCTGGACAGGGGCATATCCATTGCTTACAGTGGTTGATTGAAATGGGAGCTGACTGTGACATTACAAATGATGCTGGAGAGACTCCAAAGGATGTAGCTAAGAGGTAGCAGTACATATCCTATAGCTCTGTCCTTTATTCACTTACTATTTGTATATCAAGATCATGTCTGCTTTGTTGGAATTAATCCTGACTTTCAGTGATGGAGCAAGAACAGATCAGGCCCATGAATTCCATCTCTGAGTGGCAAGCAAAGCTGTATTGTAGTTATACAAGGTTTTAATTTTCACCTAATTTAATTTAAATTTTTTTTTAGCAAGGTCAGACATAAAAGATGAAAACAAGCTGATTTACAACAGGAAAGGTATGAGCCAGTATGCTCACAGTTTGGTGTACAAAGTAAATGAGAAGTAGCGAAGGCCAGCTGATTTTTGCATTAATAAAAATAACGCAGTTTCTGATGAGATTCAATTAAGAAATCCTGCAAAGGCAAACATACCTCTGATGTAGGAGTCATTGTCATAAGATTCCACTGAGGCAGAGCTTATGCCATCAGAATACTACAAAAAGCAGATTAGCTGCTCCTAGTTTGTGTGCTTTCTTTGATCTTTAATCCTGAAACCCCCTCTGATAAATAGGAACATGAAGAGTTTCAGAGAGTTTCTATCATCACATGCATTTTTCCAGATGATAGGGATATTTCACTGTAGGTTAACTGTTCTCTGTGCAGATTTGCCCAACTGGCAGCTGTGGAACTTTTGACACAAAGAACTGGAGATGGTAACTCTAGTGATGAAGAACTCGATGCAAACAACATAAAGTTTTTTGAAAGGCACAGTGTGGAAGGGAGTACAGATAGCAAAGAAGATTTAACCCTGGATAAAGCAGAGAAAAGGAACGCACGCAGTAAGCAATGTCTTTCCATCACTCCTTATTTGACAAAGTTGATCTCAAGGCATCATATTCCCAGTTGCGCAGTTTCTGCCAACTGCTGTGACTGTTGTAAGATGAGATAGTTGACAGGGTATCTGTACCACTGAGCATTCAAACAAATTGTGGAAAATTAGCATAGCAGAGGGCAATAAGAACATAATTGTTACGCTGTTTTAATCCATGTTGGTAAAACCATGTTGGATTGCTGCTTGGTTTTGAGAGCTGTTTGCTGTGTGGGTGTCAGGTGTAGCTCAATATTTGCTGAGCCGTGTGGTTTCTGCTCTGTGTTTGTGAGACTATTTTCCAGACTATTTGGTTCCAGTATGACTGTCTTCTCCATGCATTTTACCTACCTGGAGAACTCTGTCTTGCAGTGAGGGCCTATCGCAAGATTCAAGAACTTCAGCAACTTCTAGAAATTGCCTACAGCAACTACAGACAGCTGGGAGGAATAACTGAAGAGGAGAAGAAAATGAAAAAAGAAGAGAGGGAAGTTGAGAAGTAAGGTTAATTTGCCCTGCTAATGTTTTAACTCTGTGAGGCCCATTTTAAAGCCTTCTTTAAGGCTAACTTACACTTAAATTGCTTTCACCGTTCTGCCTTTTCCACTTACCAACTTTAGCCACACCAAAAAGAAAGGGACTTCAGCAATTTGTATGACCATTTCTAAACTTCTACCACCAGGATCAGCCCCACAGCACAACACAGGTGTTTGATGGGTCCACACTTCTTGTGAAAGATATCTGTTCGGCCCTCAGGTTTTCCGGCAGCATATGTGCAGTAGGTCTGATAAGTCCTGGCTGGTTCTTTTTTTTAATTTGCATTGAGGATGCCAAATACATGTATGCACTTTGATAAATCTGAAAAAAGGCATTAGTCTTAGCATAGCTTGGATGGAAGTGCATATACAGCAGAAATTATTCAATGACCTGCTACATTTCTGTGTCAAGGGCAATATATTTCTATGCTTGAGAAAGCACTAACTCATATCCAGACCACAGAAAAAAGAAATCTCAGCAAACCTGCTCTTGCATGTGAAGCACTTTTCATAATGTCTGTCTAATTCTCAGGGTCTCCATTAAATGAAAGGTTTCTGTTAGGCTCAGGTGATTTGATGGGCAGACTGTCTAAGTTTCAAAGAAAAGCCCTTCTGTCTATCCAAGATTTAGAGCTCAAACAGTAATGTAGCATCCAAAAGACAGCCCTGTCTCCACCTCTAGCTGTCAAAGATTTGGCTACCCACTGTTCTCAGTCTCTCTAGATAACCACATCCATTATGTGTTCGGGCCACCCCAAACCACTATCTTTATTTGGTCACTGAGAGGAGACTGTATCCAGAGGGCTTGTATGCCATCAAGAAGACAACAGACTTACCAGTCTGTGTAGATCCGGAGCAGGTAATAGGTGTCACAGATTTGAATTAAGTAGTTTGTTTTACAACCCTGTATGAGCCAAGAAACTGAGGTCAGGATTTCTTTTGGTTCCAGATCACCCTTTGACTCAGCCCAGGCTGAAAGTCCATCTGCCTTTACTTGTCTGCAATGTAGGTATCTGCATTCAAGTTAGTTACCTTGAGTTCCTTTTTAGAGGTCTTGGAGAGATGTAGGCACTTTCAGGGCATA
This sequence comes from Cariama cristata, assembly GCF_000690535.1. Lineage (NCBI taxonomy): Eukaryota > Metazoa > Chordata > Aves > Cariamiformes > Cariamidae > Cariama > Cariama cristata. The sequence goes on along the minus strand of NW_009624680.1, from coordinate 16,066 downwards.
GTTAGACCTATACTTCAGGATGGGATTCACCACTTCTAGGAGTGTCTCTCCTGACTTTAAAGCAGGAGGGTGACCAGCTCAGAGATTGATGCCTACGTTGGAAGGTCAGAGCAATCTGTTTGCAATGATGGAAAAGTCACTGTTGACTAATGGTGGAAATTAGACTTCATTTTGGATAGAGCAGGTACTCAAAAGCTAGCAGTGCTTATTAGAGGGCTCTGATAAGGCTCGTTAAGGGATTTTGCTTTCCCTGACAATGTGGCTTAACTAGAAAAATTGTGAGGATCTCTGAAGGGTCTCTCTCAGCCGTGGAGGCCAGAAAACATCCCTAGCTCCGTCCTGGCCTTTTGAAATGGAAAATACTGCTTCTCAGCGTACCTACCTACCCTTATCAGGGTACCTACCTGTGGATAAAGATGCTTGTATTGTATGCCAGAAAACCTCATTATTCATCCTGATACAGAGGAGAGCCAGCTCAACTCCAGATGACTCAGTTCCTGAGGTCAATTGCTGTTATAATAAGATTGTATCTGAATTATGTCTCAGCTAACCAGTTCCAGGAATCTCAATTAATTTAGGAGCCGTTGTGGGTGTGACTGATGAGATCTTGTGCAACTGTTTATGAGCCAGTGCTTCAGTTTCCCTTCAGCAAGTGTCATGCAGGCTGTCATCTGAGTATTCCTCATCTGCGGCTAAGCCAATCAATAGGAAGAATGTAGAGGCACCAGACATAAACGAAAAAGCTAGCCCTGACTCCTCCAGAATCCCAGTTTTACGCTTTTTCTCTAATTCTTGCTAACCTTTTTGCTCCTTGGGCGCTTCTCCCTTTTCCGCAGCTGGAGATGGACCTGGGTTACAGCCTACCCAAGACCTTAGCGTGGGAAGATGTCTCCATCTCGTGGTCAGATTGCGCTGGTCACCGCTGACAGGGAATCCGAGAATTAAAGAATAGTTTAGGTTGGAAAAGACCTTTAAGATCATCGAGTCCAACCGTTAACCCAGCACTGCCAAACCCACCACCAAACCACATCCCTAAGCACCACATCTACACGTCTTTTAAATACCTCCAGGGATGGGGACTCCACCACTTCCCTGGGCAGCCTGGTCCAATGCTTGACAATCCTTTTGGTGAAGAAATTTTTCCTAATCTCCAATCTAAACCTCCCCGGCGCAACTTGAGGCCATTTCCTCTTGTCCTATCTCTTGTTACCTGGGAGAAGAGACCGACTGCCACCTCACTACACGTCCTTTCAGGTAGTTGTAGAGAAGGGAAGAAAGAACAGCAGCTGTTTAGAGCTGTTAAAAAGGGGCTCGAGCCAGAAGCACATTGTAGCTCACTCCAGCACAGCTGGTGTGAGCAGTACTGCACTGCTTTCTGCTGTGACTAACCTTTCCTTAGCAAAGGCACAGGACCACGTGGAGTAGCCAGGGCAGGTTCGGATGTGTTTCATGCTCTGCTTTTCTCCTTGGCAGGGCTGTGAGGGAGCTGGAGGCCCAGCTAGAATACGAGCGAGTCAGGCGGGAGAAGCTGGAGAGCCAGCTGGATGAGTACCGTGCTGAGATAAGCCATCTCAGAGCGAGCCTGGAGAAAACCCACGTCCCCCCTGCTCTCCCCCTGGTGAGTGCCACACGAACTCCCCAGTGCATGGGACAGAGGCTGCTGCCCGTTGCTTGTGCATGTTTGTTCTCCCCAAGATTCCCTGGCACGGTGCTAGGAAATACTGTGCTAGCAGCTTTTAGCATGGGACATCGAGGCAAGCAGTAGCCTTTGTTGCATCCTGACAGTGTCTCTGCTGTGAAAGGATATCAGTTTCTCTTTGTACCCTGGCAGAGAAGCACCAATATTCTTCACCTTCATATTAACAAAAGGGAGTGGACTGTTCCCTGGGTACTTCCACGCCACATATGCAGTGACTGACAGTTCATCTTGGCTGGTACCTGGTGTCTGGTGCTGCAGGAGAGGTGGTGTCACCACCTAAAGGGTTACCCGGCCTGCAGGTGTGTAGAGATCGCAACTGTGGGTTTGTAGGATTCTGTAATACACAAGAACACAGAGGGTTTTATCCTCTTAAATTTTTTACTTTTTTACAGATTATCACAAAAAGTGTCACACACTTGTGCAGGGTGCTGGCTTCAGAGCTTAACTTCTCACACACCTGTGTGTGCTTGAACAATGCATTGTGGTCTGGGACAACCACATTACACAGTTCTTTCCATCTCTTGTCTATCCCCCATGCCCACTTTCTTCCTGCTGCGTCCCCCCTTGCAGGATTGTTTCTGCACCTTTCCTGCCCTCCTGGGCCTTTTTTCCCTTTCCTTTAGGCTGTGCCCACTTTTCCCACCACCATATATAAGCTGTGATGCTCCTACAGCTGTTTGCTTCCCACTCTATCCTTGGGACTGGTCTTTTCCATGCTGCTGAGACCCTCAGGTACCTCCACCTTTGAAAGAAAAGCCACTTTCTGCTTCCACAGCTTGCTTTAAGACACGACTCATTCTACTCCCCGGCAGGTTTAAAAAATCGAGGACAACTGTAGCATACTTTCTAAGGTGGAAGAGTGGCTGTAGTCAGGTTTTTTTACCCGCAGTAGTCTGAAAAAGTCTAGTTGGACATTAAGTTTACTAGCTGGGACTGGAGACAACTTCTATTGAGGCAAGTTTGCTTTCAAAAACTTCTGCTCTGAGTGACTGCTACAACCGAGGGGACTTCAAATCTCACCCTGCTGTGACTGTCATCCCAGGCCCTGGCATTACGCTCTGCCCTCAGCTTCAGTTTGAACACAATATTCTGTGGTTACTCAAAGCCATTATTATTTTTAAATCCTGTCTTAGGAGTTAGCAGGTTTAAGTGATGGCTATTTAATGGCTGCAATGTCCTTTGTTTCAGGAAGCTGAGACCATCTCCAAGTCTTGCAAAGAGAAAAAGAAAGTGAAGAAACCAGCCTGCAGCCCCGGAGGAGTGTTTGTGAGACTGCGCTGAGGAATGAACCTCCGACGAGGGGCAGGCAGACTGAGGTAGAATGGCAATGTTCTAGACAATGCAAAGGGTTTGCACAGCCCAGCTCCACAGATAAGTTGTGCTTCTCTCCATTTCACTGAACTATTTTTGTAGTTCTCTGGGATAGAAAATATTTTTAAATCACAGCAGCAGCATTTTTTATTTAAAAACCAAAACCCAGAAAGACTTCTCTTCCTGTCCAGGTAGTAGTTTAGCACCAGCTTTGCAAATTATGTGACATTTCAAGAGTTAACTGCAGCAATGTCATAGGCCCTACTAGGTCTGAGAAAAGTATCCCCATCTACCAGTCCGTTTTGTACTACTACCTTAGGAGGAGTAATAAAAATAGAAAGCCCCTTACCTCCTAAAATAACCAGATAGGACCTTCAGTGACGAACCGGAATACAGTCTCTGGCAGAAGTACTTTGCAGCCGCAGACAGGTGCCAGGCCCCTTGATTTTCATCTTCAGGTCATTCCTAAACAAGTCAAGAAGTGACTCCTTCATGAGCTGCCAGATGAACCACAGTGGTGGGCCTCCCAGTCTAACTCAGGGCTGGAGTTCACCAGGTTATGGGGCATGTTCAGGTTAGAAATGGCAATCCTGACCTCTCCTTGCCTAAAAAACATTTAATGACTTCACATATAAAGATTTTTCTCTTATCTGTGTGCTGTTGTGAAATTCTTTTCTCTTTGGAACCCTCATTGTGCATAATATTTTGAGAGTTTTGATTTCAGTAAGAAATCCTTGCACTTAAAGGTTAATTTACTAGCGCTTGAATCGTGATCTGCCCTCTCCTTAATTAGCAAAGGAAACTTAATCTCTGAGAATTTCAAAGGTACTGAAGAAATGATCAATCTTTTGTGTGCACAGATTGAGGGAGAGGCATGTTGACTAACAGCATAAGCTTCATATTGGTGCTAAAGAGGAGAAATTCAGTCTCTAGAGCCCACTTCAGCGTGTGTGGGATGATGGTGGTGAGAAGCTGCAGTAGATGAGCTATTTCTTATGTCACTGTTGGTGCTAAACTCTCATGTAGGAAAAGTGCAAACAATCAGCCCAATCATTCCGCAGCCAAAGGGCATCAAAGGCAGGGAAGGGTCTGGAGCACAAGTCTGATGGGGAGCGGCTGAGGGAGCTGGGGGTGTTTAGCCTGGAGAAGAGGAGGCTGAGGGGAGACCTGATGGCTCTCTACGACCTGATAGGAGGGTGTAGTGAGGTGGGGGTCGGTCTCTTCTCCCAAGTAACAAGAGATCAGAGAAGAGGAAATGGCCTCAAGCTGCACCAGCGGAGGTTTAGATTGGGTATGAGGAAGAATTTCTTCACCAAAAGGGTTGTAAAGCACTGCAACAGGCTGCCCAGGGAAGTGGTGGAGTCCCCATCCTTGGAGGTAAAGAGGTGTAGACATGCTGCTTAGGGATGTGGTTTAGTGGTGGGTTTGGCAGTGCTGGGTTAATGGTTGGACTGGATGATCTTAAGGGTCTTTTCAAACCTAAACGATTCTGTGATTGAGAGAACCTCATAAATGGTTATAGGTTACAAGAAGACGGATTTGTACACACAACAGGTACAATGGACACAAGTGGCTGCTGGCCATCTGCTGAGATCCATGCTGCCAGCATCCATGCCTACTGACAAACACAGAGACAACAGAAAAAGCAGACTCAAGTCCCAGTATAATAGCACTGTGCCTGTTGTAAAAGCCACATTTTTACAGTCTAGTAATCTGTATACAAGTCTCTCAGATCATCAGATAGCAAACATAAGAAAATAATTTTATTTTCTTAAATGAAGTTCATAAATAATTTCTTGCACAGAATGTAAGAATTTGCAGGATACCAGCAAGTTCAACTGTAAACAGAATAAAATGGCAATAAAAAAAATTGCCACCAATCAGTACTACATACTCTTTAGCCCATAAAGGGCCTATTCTTACTGAAAAGTTTAATCCAGGAAGATTTTTTAAAAATTATTATTTTATTAAAAGAATCAAACCAAACATAGGCATTTGTACTCAACAAGATGTGACTACTTCAGTTTGGGATGGCTTTCCCCTGCTCTGTCCCATCTCTGCAACAAGAGGTGTTAAGTCCTTGCTGAAGGTAGAGGGGTCGTGACCAGCTGTGAGGAGTCAGTGTGTCCCACAGGATTATGGAACAGTCAGGAGGACTGTGGAGACAGGAGGAAGATGACCACCCTCACCCCACCGGCACCACTGAGACGCTGAATACTTCCATGTTACAAGCCAGATCCTCTGCCCAGAAAGTACGTGAGGGTTTATTGGAAATACTCTGCACTACTTGAAGGGAGGAGTTCAGAGCACTTATCTGCCCCAGGGCTGTACACAGTTGCTGAGAGTGGACACATTTCCCCTTGGAAAGAAAAATTCTCCCATTCTGTTGACCTCTGGGGTTATGGAAACTGCAAGAGATACTAAAAAAATAAACCCAACAAATCTATGGAGACATTTTAGTTCTGCAAGAGATTGTAAATTTATGTAAAGCAGTTTTCAAGAAAAACAAGGATTCTTCAGTAAAGGCCTTGGAGTGTGTGTTTATATATAAATAACAAAATCAAAGGGCCAGGCTTCAATCTGTCAGAAAAGAGAGGAACAGACTGAAGGCAAAAATCCAGATCCTATATTTAAGCTTAATTTACTTGGATCAGAGTAGATCTGTTGGAATCTGGCATCAGTATTACCATACTGGGCATACTAACTTGGGAATCGTATTCCCATTTCAAGGGCCTATCAAATGATTAATATTTCCATTTTGAGAGGCTGACAGTGAGAATGTTCCACTGAGAATGTTCAGAAAGAAAACAAAATTAATTCTAAAACACATTAGGAAACACTTTCTGGTTTAGCATAAGAAGTCCTTTGAAATAAATACAGTATTCAATAGGGGACAATGAAATACTACTACTTGCCTACTTCCCCCCAGTTATTTTGATCTTCAGTGTTACATATTCAGAAAAGATTTTTAGTGTACAGTAAGAATATCAAAACAAAAAGGTACCAAGGTTATCTACAGCACAAACATGATCGTTGAACTGATGTTGCCTGGGTGGTCTTTTCTCTGTCGGTATTTGACGCAGTCACTCCATTTAGATCTATTTCCAGAACCTGTAAAATCCCAGTGCTATCGCTAAGCAAGTGAATACTGAAGCTGTTAAAAAAAAAAAAAAAAGGAAATAATTAGCTGAATGCTAAATTGTATCACCTTCTACATATAGGAAATTAACTGCAAAGAGATGGAAGAATGATAACAACTCCAGAGCAGAGTCTCCTAAACTTCCTGAATTGCTGCAGGTGTGATGGAATAATTTTAGAAGGCAACGATGTGTCTTAGATGTAATATCCTGTAGAGCAGCACTGCCCAGGTGGGCACAAAAGGCTATAGTGATGTTACTGTTGTCACCCATCTATTGGAAACTGTGTCACAGGAGAGATGGCTGTACTGGCTCTTGCATTAGACAAAGTGCTTTCCCCCTGAACAAAATGACAATGAACTAACAATACACGTATCTGACACAACACTAGGATATCTGGGCAGCACCTCTGCAGGCTGAGTTGTCTTTCAGATTTGTTAAGCTGCTGTTTCAATTAGTGTTAGAATAAAGCTATGTTTCCCTTTGAACTTGGTTCTCACTTCCAAATATGATGTGTCACTCTCTTTTTATCCAGCTCCAAATACAGTAACAATTTCACTGGTTATGTATATATTGAGAAGACAGTCTCAAACTAGACTGAAATTTGGTCTGCATGGCTGGGGAAAGTACAAGTTCCACCACGCTGAAACACAGTACATGTGGAGGAGTGAAGGGGAGGCAGAACTGGCCCCTCTCAGAGGAGTCCTGAACGACAGCTAACTTTCAGGGGAACTTCAGTGACCTCAGCAGAACTTTTTTAGCAACTCTACCACATAAATGGCTGCCCTGCAGCAAGCAGAGGTACTGTCAGACTAGACAAAGTATTTAGGCTTTTTTTTTTTTTTTTTAAAAATCATGTCCCTCTTCCTCCTAATCCCAGTTCTGGGTGCGATCCTAGTCGAACCGCAGCAGTGTCTGCATGCTCCCATCTCTTCTGTGTTCTATGTCACAGTTCTTCCAGTCATGGGGGGATCTGCCCCACCCAATCCCAGCTGTCTGCTGCTACACAACTCACTTCTGGAATTGACTTAGCATATACTCTTGAATGAAATTTTATACATCCAAGGTACAATACTGGTACTCACCTCCTTGCCTATCACATACCTGCCAAATAACGTATTGTATCAAGTTTATTCGATTCCATGAGCGTTTTTAAGGAAGCTATTTCAGTGTCAATTTTATTACTGATTTCTGAGATAACACTGTTGGTACTCGAATCCTGAAAGATTAAAACATAGCATGTATTTGACAATGATCTCTAGCCCTTTCAGCTTTGCAAAGCCAAACAAGAATACCACGCTACCAGCAACAGGAATGAGAAACAAATTTCCAACCTATCACTGAAGTGAAATGTGTAACGGGTAAGAGACCTTAGAAGACACAGAGTAATATTTAATACAATCTGGGAAGAGTACTGAAGAGATAGAAAGAGAGAAAACTCAGATCATACAGACTTCTGTCTGATATGGCAGTGCCTCCTAAAGGAGGCATTCTACAGCACATAAACAGTATCGCTAAATTTTTGCAAAACAAAGGCTTAAGCGTTCACAAGCCATATTCAGAAAAAGGAGAAGCTGAAGATGAGGTCTTTGAAGACTTCCAGCCCTGTGAAATACGCACTTGGCTGTAGGCACCTGAACCACCGCTCTGGTAGAGCCGGTCAGCTCAGCTGTTAACATTGGGAAGGGCAGCAGGACAGCGCACGTCCCACCTCTAACAGCCTGCACGTAAGATACTCAGAAAGCGAGAGACAAGGCTCGTATGCCTCCTCCTGCCTGATCAGTGTTCAGTGCAATCTCACGGTCCTAGGGAATAAACACCTACAACAGACCTGAGAGATATAGCCCAGCTTTTTGCTTTACCATATTCAAAAAATCTACTTTCACAAAAGTTTCGGGTTCACATAACATGCAATGTGTAACTGTATCCTGCTCAACATAAAATGAGCTTTGTTCGATACTCACTTTTTTATGAAACTCTGTAGTTGCTTCCATCAGTTTCCTCTCCTGATCTGTAAACTGTGGATAAAAGATAAATTACAGTTGTAGTAACGGAAAACAAGACAGACAACTGATAAGGGTATCTTCGCAGACCAGCTTACCATATCCGTCACTCTGCTCCTTTCCAGGTTTATGTCCAGCTTGCTGTCAGCTCGGATTTTACCGGTTTCGTTCTTTAAAGTAAATACAGATTATGAACATAACTATTTACTCTCCCCAATAAGACTCTGTAGGTACTTGCTGTTTACTTACCATTAGCTGCTGTTTAACTTGATCTAATTCAATTTTCATTTTCTAAGTGCAGAGGAGAAAAAAAAAAAAAGATTTTACAAATTCAGGAAACTGCTGACCAAGTTAATTGGTCATGTAAGTGTTACCACGGCACACACGCAATTATTTTTCCATAATTTTTCTCCCAATGGGGCAATTTGTTCTTGATTAAATATCCTAACTGATGCGTTCAATTTGTATAGCCATATATAATCTGCTGGGAATTTTGCTCAAAATAAAGGGATTATTTTGTAACAATGATCATCTTGTTATTCTGAGACTAAAGACAGCAGAAAAATACCAAAATGCTATCAAGCAAAAGTAAAATATGTCTCAATCACCAGTTTAATTAAACTGTTGCAGAGAAACGGCTGACTACTCTCCCTGCATTGTATGGTTAATGGTGACAAGACTGTACCAGAATCACCCTTAAGTAAAATTACAGAAGATGATTCTACAATGTGTAAATCTTTTTTCTTTACAGAAGAACTGAGCAACTCTTCTCACGTGAAATATATTTTTATGTCATCACAGAAGTTATAATCTACAAACGCTTCAACTCTGATAAAAGTATCCAGAATTACTTTTACATTCATATTTTGTTCCACAAAAATGTACAACAGGTAGAACCCAACATATGTTAACAATTTAAGTGCTTAATTAAAAATATTTATTAGTACCTCATTCTCTGCTCTCAAGTTTGCAAATTCACTTTTCTCCAGGATGACCATATCTTTTCGAATGGAGTCCAAATGTGCCATTATCTGCTGTAAAGTTATTTCCTTTGAAACAATAAAACATGTCAGTGATTAAGTTACACACTTTTGGCAAGTAAAGGAAAGTAAAGATTTTTAGGTCTGAAATTACAAAATTAGCTACTGCAAAGCACAAAACTGGGGAGACTCTCCAACAAGAAAGTGACAGAAGCACAGAATTTTACAGCTGCAATTTGTTTGAAAGACTCAAGAGGTTTTGGGTTTGTGCTTTCTCTGTTGCTTTAATACACTACTTCTGAATTTAAGCAAAAAAGCCAGAGTATTAGTCCAAGTAGCTATGAAATGAAAGAGATCTGAAACTACAGATTAGTTCCTCATTCTCTTCCATTTTCAGTGAACATTCAGCAGCCTATGAAGCATTACTCGTTGGTTTGAATCCAGTTCCTAAGTAAGCACTTCCATTTCTTGCCCACAAAGTCATCAAAAGCTAAAGACTTAATGACACGAGTATCACACCGTCCTCTCAGCATTAAAGTCTGACGGACACTAGTCAAACACTGCTAAAAAGCACTGAGAAAAGCCTTCCTGGTGTTTGCACTAATAAGTTCAGAATTCAACTGCTATTTACAAACTACAGAGTAAAAAATAAATAAGAAAATAAAGGAAGAAACTTTGTATTTTAGAATCTTGAAAGCAATACTCCTTTAGTTAGCATAGGGAATTACCCTACTACTTAGCATGGAAAATGACGTATCTCTGTGGGATTCTGCCTTTGAAGCTGAGGGCCAGCAAAATGAAGAGCTCTCATTCAGACTAGAAGCAAACAGTATTTCCCAGTTCCTGTGTTGAACTAAATTTGTTAAAAGATGCCCTGGCCCAACTTTCACTGAAGTCTGGCTACTTTGTTGAACACAGCAAAGTTTTTACAATGCCTGGGAAAACTTCAGTTGCATTTACACTGAGAGGCTAACTTGCTTCATCCTATGTCAAAACATTCAGTCTCTACACTATAAAACCCAGTGCTTCTGTCTAACGCTATTCCACGCAAATTATATTTGGGATACTGACTTTCTTTACACATAATAGGATTTCCAAAAAGAAAAGTTGCCATTTTGATGAAAAAAAAATAGAGACACAAGGTTTTGTCTCCTTTTGAGATTCATAGAAAAAAAAATTAGGCAACTTTTATTCTTAATAAATGCTAGTAAGATAAAAAACTGTTGGAAGTCAGGCTCAGCAGTTTAAATAAAATAGCAATGAATGCTTAATTGCGTTAACTCATTGAAGAAGAATGGCACGTAATTTCAGCTTGCACATCCTTCCCGAGCAATTATTAAAACCATTACTGTGCATCAGAGCTTTATTATCCTGGCCCAGATGTCTAGTCTAGAAGAAAAAAAACAAAGTTCTTTTTATTTTGGCATTTTGTTAAAATGAAACTTGTCACCACCTCTATTATCCACAGAAAAACCAGCCATGCTACTTAACTGATTCACCGCCTTCAGATATGTCCACAAACACGAACCTGAATATCTAAGCGAAGGAGACGCCTTGACGCTTTGATTGAGCGCAAGCTGAGGTGCTGACCTGACCAGTGCAAACAGCTACGTTTATACCAACAACTAAAAAATTCAGAGTGCCCTTGTGGTCCCCAAGGGCACACGACATACCACAGATTACATCCAAGTGGATAAAATCTCTTCCTCCTAAATCAAGGTGGTCCTGTCCACCCTGCCTGGTGGGAACAGTTCCTGACCCTACACTTTCACATAAGTTGTACCCAGGTCAGGGAGATTCAGAGCGGGCAGAGGTCAAAAATCAAACCAAGGCACTGCAGTGGCTCTGGACAACGATGTGGTGGTGGCCGTGCCCATGCCCCAGCCATGTTTAGCTTTTAAGACTGAGATGCAGGCTAAAATAATGAAATAGTTTTAATAGTAGTTTTTAGTTTATGAATAGGAAAATAGGACAAATATAGTGTATCTCAGAACAGAGCTGACATCGTTACTGAAGTTCAGTAAAAACAGTGACAATTTTCTGGTATTTTAGGTGGTCTTGTTATCTTTCAGGAACCCCTTCTTGAATCTCTCTTCTGCCCTCAACTGTTGTAAAGCACAGTTAAAAGTTTGGTTTCATCTCAGAGCTTTTCAGCAGCAAATGAAGTGATCGCTGCATTACATTTATACATTGTGGCTGCATTTGGAAGACACGCCTGTGAGATGAAAGGTTTAAGATACACTTAGTGCCATGCTCTAGCTGACATGGTGGTGTTAGGGCAAAGGTTGGACTCGATGATCCCAGAGGCCTCTTCCAACCAAACTGATTCTGTGACACTACTACTCAAAACCACCTTAACACTTAGGAAAACCTATCTCAGTGAAGTGTTTATAGCACTGTAGAGAGCTGCTCACTTGTCTTTTAAATATGCAAATATGAGCCATTATAGTTACACAATGTCATATATGTACACCATAGATTACTTTTTACCTGCTGAGCCTGTGTAACCATATCCTTATAGACTGTGTCTAAGCTGACATTCGACAAGGTTATTAATGCCGACACGATGGTCTCCGCTTGTTCCTTCCCAAAGCCTAGAAGACAGTTGACAGATGACAAGTTAAGGTAATAATATTAGAAAGCTGGATGAACAGAAGAGCAAGAGGTACCTAATAAACTGGGACACTCAAGTGCTGTACCTAACTACAGTGACAAATGAGAAGTCACACAACAACTGAAAACTGACAGCGAGGAGCCAGTCACTGTGACTTTTAACTAGAAAAAACACAGACTTAACAATGCAAAAATCTGAAGTACATTAACTTTTAATATACTAAAATAGTCGACTCATGCAGCTGACAGGAGGACCGAATTTCTGTACGTTTAACTGTTCATGCCTTATAAAAATAATGCAGCAAAATTTAACTTTATAATGAACTTTCACGACTTCTGTTAAAACCAAACTTACCTTGACCTACAAAGCATGCATCCTACAGAATAACAAAAGGTAAGTCTGCATATATTGAAATTGTTCTGCACAGATATGAACACATACAAAACTGATTTTAAAACTACTGCATCCATTGCCTGCAGAATGAATTCAAACTGGGATTTTTGCTTCGTGATGATAAAAATTTGTCCATGGTTTGGTGCAATTTTGATGTGTTAAAGATCATGTGCAGTGATTAGTGAAAAAAACCAACCCAGCTGTCATTTTAGCCATATCTCATCTAGTGCTGAGAGCTTTTGCCCTAAAGATTTATTTCCAGCAATCTCACTGATGTGTTGTTTCAATTGGCCCATTCTATAAAGTGGGATCGATTAACATTTTGTTGAAAAATGCTTTCAAGGCAAACTATTTAGAGAAATATGCCACTGCATCCTTCTAAAATACTGGTGTTGTCAAGGTGCATCATCAGTTTACATGACAAAAAAAATCTATGCATGCTTTATGAGAGTTTCCTTCTGCTAAGAGGTGTGATAGTATTGCTTCAGTTGCTCTGAATTTTCAGGGTTATTTAAGTTTTGGCCAATTCATTATTTTGTTCTTTCTCTATAGCAGGAACTGTCCTTGTTGCATGGAAGTTTAGAAAATATGCAGAAATTCATATAAGCAAGAGAATGGAGCCCAAAAACTGCCTGCAGCAAGTCCGAGAAAAACTAAATGCCTCTCTCACTTTTGTGATATGTATAGGTTTTACCTATGGAGCCCTGTCACTGTAGTATTGAAGTTTTTGTAAAAGTTATGGAACAAATTTAACTGAATAACAGTGTACCAGCACCAGACAGACTTCACTCCATGAGTTCTCAAGGAACTTGAAGAAGAAATAGCTAAATCAGTCCTAGGGACAAGTAAAATTTCACAGCCTACCTTGGTTACCAGAGGACTGGAAAATGTCAAATACAATGCCAGTTTTTAAAAACAATTCCAAAAGAGATACACGGAACTACAGGCTGACAAGTCTGACATGCATGAGAAAAATAAACATTGTTAGTGGACTATTAGGAGTCTTTTAACTACTAATACATATTATTATTAGATGCAAATAGTGCAAAAAATCCTAACCTCAGATTGTATAAAGTTCTTACTGTCACTTAGGAGAAAGATCTTGGGATTTTAAAAGATAGTTGCTCGTCTGATGAAGATATCAGCTCAATGCTTAGTAAGATCAATAGCACAAACCAAACCCTTCGGAATTACTAAGAAAAGGAGCAGAGCACAAAATATATGCACCATTATGTCACCATTCAAATCCACAGGACATTCAGTTGTCAAGTAATGCCAGCAGCTCTGTGCCCTCCTCTTTGAAACAGGATGCAATAGAAGTGGAAAAGATTCACAGAAGTGCATCATGAATCACCAAAAGTATGGAAAAGCTACTGCTCAAGGAAAAATTCAACAAGCTAGGATTCTTCTGTTTGGAAAAAAAAACAATAGGTGAATATGACGAAAGTTTACATAATCACGATTGACACAAGAGATCAAATGTTCATTCCCTCTTCCCACAAAAGAGCTGAGTAGGCATCAAATTAAGCTCGTAGTAGGCAGATTCTGCATAAACAAAAGGAGTAGAGCACTGCAACTCCATGAGAAAGGATGTTTTGGGTCCTAATCAGTTTATAGAGGTTCAGGGACTGAATAAGCTTGTGAAAAGTCTTCCACTGAATGTTACTAAAACTCACACCTGACCCAAAATACCTGCAGGGTGAAAACAACTGGAGGCTTAGAAAGTACAAGAGGATGTGTCACATACATCTGCCCCGTTTTAACATGCTTCTGCAGGCACTCACTCAGCTGCTGTCAGGAGACAGAACCAAGGGCTAGACGGACCTTTCATCTGACTTCAGACAGCCACACAAGTTAAAAATGCAGGCATTAAGAATGTATCACAGCACTATGCTGCTGAAAATATTTCTAGTTAGAAAAAAACCTTAAATTACTATTAGCAGGTTAGTAGAAGGAACTTCTATAAAAGCTTTTTTTTTTGCTAGAAAGCAGTTCTTGCTAGATTTTTGCTAGAAAGCAGTTCTTTAACTGTTACTGTTACTTTACGTTTATTAACTGTATTATGTTCCTCGGCTGGAAGACAGTATACAAACTTTCCTACAGCTACAAACAAGGTAAATTTAGTGTAATAGTTACTCGTATGGTTACAGAGGCATCCCTGTCAGATGCCTCTCCTCCACCAGCCTCCTCAAGAGGCTGCCAAAACATTTTATAACACCAAGTATTGGTACTTTGGGAAAACTGATAGCACTCAAAGCTATAGTACTTAAACTAAAAGTTTTCCTTTGAATTATTTATCAGGTATCACTTACCATGGGCTTCCAGATCCTGCACTAAAGCATGGGTATCAAAAGTTACCTTCCTCTGCTCCAGGGGAGTGATTTCAACTCTTCTGACATCATATGACTTCCTAATGAGTGTGGCAGCAAAACCTGGAAGTGACAATATATACCTTAAACTTAACCCGATTGGTTTATTGTGCAATATGCTAATTTTAATTTCTTTCATCATAGCAAAGCTGCATGGACATTGCAACAAAAAGCTGGGTCCTTCTGATTGCCTGGTTATAGCACACATCAGAAACAATCAATCCATAGGAAATCTATACCAACTGGGACTCATACATCAATTTTAAGTGCATTCATCTAACTAGGAAGCTGTGCAACAAGCATCCTGATATAACAAAAATAAAACCATCACAACCAATTCTCTTGTAATATTTGAGAAACATCACTTAAATAATTCTCTTACTTTTAAAACATCAGCAGTTCTAACACACTCCCAATTTCTGCTGGTTACAGCTAACATAATTCATTTGGTTCTTCACAGAATCCCTCAATCACATTCTTTTGACACTTCCTTCTATCACTATCCTTTCCAGCAAGGAGAGTGCCATGTGTGAAGATAAAGCTACAGATTTTTTTTTGAAAGCTATGCAAATCTAATGTTCAGAATGAATTTGTTGGCTGACCAGGAAAGTAACTGGGCAACAAAGCGATATGGTGTTTGCACCTAATACGTCTTAGATGGGTATTAGTTAAAGATCCACTCTATTTATTACACGAGTGCCTTCCTACAAGATGTTTCACTGCTTCCCCTACTGCATTTCAAGCATATTTTCCCCTTCATCTTATCTTTGTGAGGCCTCACATGTTACACATTCCATTCTCATAGATCCTTTGTTATCTAAAAATCCCTACTACTCCTAAATCCATGCTTATTCAAAATTTTTTTCACTGCTGGATCTCTGCCTTAACCAAAATGTTGTTCTGTATCTTGTCTACATCTTTACTCAAAAGCTTTATAACATTTAAACAACAGGGAAGCTACATTGTGCCACTACTAGATAAATCAAGCTACGTGCTACCTTATACCTACTCTAAAGAACTAGCTATAACTACACCAGCCACAGTGTTCAAATCAATATCTGTAATAGATTTAAGATGAAAAAGACAAAGGATTTAAGCGCATGAGCACTGAATACAATGTACAAATAATTAAAAATAACTCTAAACATTCTTCTTTCACTGAGCCACCACAGCCTTTAAACACACAGCAATTTGTCCTCTAAATGCATTAGTGGATTTTTTTCATTAGGTTAAAACAACTATACTGCAGAGACGTTCTCTCAGAAAAGCTGGTATTACAGCATGAAGCTTTTGATCACCTTGACATGCTGCTCTTTCCTACAGCTTCACTCCCACATTCCTGACTCGATGCGTGGCTCTCAGCCCAAGGCTGTCTTCAAAACTCACTGATGCTTTCACAGACTATATCCGAGGCTCCATTTCGTGATGCCCTTCTGCACCCCTTGGCTATCTCCCATTGCTCCTTCTGTCTCAAACGTTCTGTCAGTCCCCATAAGCTACTCAATCGCCTGCTCTTGCCCATGTAACTCACCCCTAGCCTCTGGCCTGTTACAGCCCCAA
>NW_009624679.1:15884-17609 GCF_000690535.1 Cariama cristata | reverse complement strand
TCCTGCTCCGGCCGGAGTTGGCCTGGTACGGTTCGCGCGGAGGAGCTGGGGGAGATGCGATGATGTATCCGTTGCTGGAAAAGAAGAAAACTCCTTTGGCACAGCCCCGAGCTAAGCATTGTCTTCGGTGGTTTTGGATCCCTTCCCTGAAAAGCAAAACTCTTGTATAAGAGCGTGGAGTGGTCACTTCACAAAACACAGTTTTTCGTGTGAAAAGGAGTTTGGGCAGAGTGTGCGCTGTAGAAGAAAAAAAGGCAAAAAGATCTCTCATCAGTCTTTGTATTTTTTTTGCCCAATTTACAGAAAACTTTGGGTTGATGGAGTGGGTTTATTGCAAATGGGCAGAAGCTTTACTTTCCCATGCAAACAGGCGAGAGGGAGTGTTTCCGACCGGTGTTTTTACCAACATGCGGTTAAACTTGTCAGGCCTTGGCTGTGAACTGCACAAGCTTGAAAACCCCGCTGTGAGGGGAATCTTCTTGTTTTGGTGGTGGTGGTGGGTTTTTTTATTCCAGATGCAATACCATCTTGAGTTAATCTGTACAAAGGAAATACTGAGGCTGTTTGTTGCCATTGCTTACTCACTCGGCTCTGTTTGATGTCAGGAACAGTGCTGGGCTGAGCAAACAACTGCAACAGTGTAAACACCTCGCTCTTGGACCCAGTTAGGTCTTGTTTTGCTGAGCTGGACTAGGGATTTCAAGATTGTCGTGGTTTCAGAGGATAGGAAGCAAGGTGAACTTTTTCCACTGTTTTGTGAGGTTTTGGGTTTTTTTTTTGTGTTGTAAAACAGTAACGACACTGTGTAGATAGACTATGGAACATGTTTCTGCATCAGTCTTTCTGTATATAAAATGGAAGATGCAAGTCCTTTCTTAGTTTACTGGAAGTTGTAAGTATAGGCATGTACACACGGAGTTTTTCTTGAAAATGCAACTCCACACTTGCCTTAACCATGTGTTCTCTTAGGTGTAACTTGTTACTGGTAGGTTGGGAAGAGGGCAGAATTGTTTGAAACTGAAAGCAAAAAAGCCTGTTTCGTTTCGCTTAGCAAAACAGGATGTGCTGAGGAAAAAGGCCAAACCTGTCACTGGTGCCAGCTGCGGAGCAGCCTCCGACAAAAGCTATTCTGCGTGTGCCTGGTGTGAATTCAGCTTGCGAGGAGAGGAGGACGGACGTTCTCAGATGCCACTTGTCCTGGTTTTGGCTGGGATAGAGTTAATTTTCTTCCTAGCAGCTGGTACCGTGCTGTGTTTTGGATTTAGGATGAGAGTAATGTTGATAACAGACTGATGTTCTGGTTGTTGCTGAGCAGTGCTTACACTGACACAAGGACTTTCCAGCTTCTCATACCACCCTGCCAGCGAGGAGGCTGGGGGGGCACGAGGAGTTGGGAGGGGACACGGCCGGGACAGCTGCCCCCAGTGACCCCGGGGGTATCCCCTGCCGTATGACGTCACACTCAGCGTATAAACTAAGGGGTAAGCTGGCTGGGAGACGCTGCTCGGGAGCTGGCTGGACATCAGTCTGCAGGTGATGAGCAATTGCATTGTGCATCACTTGTTTTGTATATTCTAATTCTTTTATCATTATTATAATTGTTATTATTATTTTCCCTTCTTTTTCTGTCTTATTAAACTGGCTTTATCTCAACCTGTGAATTTTACTTTTTTTTCTGATTCTCTCCCCCATCCCACTGGGGGGTGAGGAGTGAGCGAGCGGCTG
>NW_009624679.1:5353-15837 GCF_000690535.1 Cariama cristata | reverse complement strand
TATTAAACTGTCGTTATCGCAACCCATGAATTTTTTTTTTTTTTCTTCTTCCTCCATCCCACCAGGGCTGAGGCAATGAATGAATGGCTGCGTGGTGTCCAGCTGCCTGCCGGGTTAAACCACGACACCACCGTAAATCCAGGATGTTGTGTTCTGGCCTTGTGTGAGGACCTTTGTCACCAAGTTAATCAGCAACACATTGGGGTCTCGCCTATAAACTGAGCAAGCTGTGATTTATTTATTTATTTTTTTTTTGGTCTTTCAGTAGTGTTATTTTGCCTTGTAATTTTTCTAGGGGTTGACCCAAAATGGGGTGTAATTTCCATGACATGAAGATACATTATGGACAGGCTCAGGACATCCCAAGTGGTCTGTAGGAACAAGTCTGTCAGGTTTCTGTTGCCCTGTTGATGGATGTAAAACTCTGGTTTCACAGGGAGCATTCCCGGTATAAAGCAGGTACAGAGCTGGTCTCCTGGGGTATGTGCATCCATCTTATTTCATGGAAAGTGTTATCCTTGGTGATGTGCTTTTGGTTTCCATTTCCTTGCTGTGTTGCTTCCTGGCCTAGTGCCTTTTCTGCGTGCAAGTCAACTGCAAATCCCTACTCTAGAGGATTTATTTGTAACATTTCAGTAGTGTCCTTGTCTTGAGGTTTTGCTTGGATTACCGCGAGTCAGGAGGGCTGGTCGAGTGCTTCTGGCCAGATTTAGGTCCTGTTTCTGTGGTCTTGTTTGCTGGTCATGCACCTGAAGAGGAACTGAGCGGCTAAGCAGTGTCAGCTGCGTGAGTTTGGTATGTGGCTAGCTGGAGACATCAAGCAGCTAGGCTTAGGTATTAGTAACAATTGCTTTATAACAGTTTGCATAAATAGAAACCAATGTACAGTGGTAATCTGGAGAAGGAGGATATCTAATGGAGACGATAGGGATAACTCATGAGAAGCTATCTAAATGGTAGGCTTTTCGTTTGAGTTAACCAGCTTCTCCAGGATGAGCTGACATGTTTTACAAGGTCTGAACACATTCTTCATGAGATACTGGCTGAACATTGGATAAAAATGTTCAGATAATCACAAATACCACTGTGACTTTTTCCAGACTAAACAGATCCATGAGGATGGCCATGTCCAAATCTCAACTTTGTTCCCCTCTTCTGCATGACATTTCCTAATGCATCTACTTATGCCCTGGTCAGTTATAACCTGTTCCTCCTGATTGCAGAACTTGTGGTTTTGTCTTTGCTGTTTCTCCAAGGTCTCCTGTGAAAGTACAGGTGATTTCAAGATTTTTCGTTTGCCATTTCGGCATTCAATGGAAAAGCAAAGCTCCTGAAAGAAGGACGTTTTTTCTACTGTTTTGTCAAGGTTATGTTTATATGCATTGAAAGGCGGCTGTGTTTTGTAAATATGTCTTTGGTAGCTGCTGTTGTTGTTGTCAGGAAAGCAAATAAAACTGGCCAGCAGGCAGAGCATTGCCTCTTCCAAGTGAAGACCTGCTAGAGCCTTCTCATCCTTTCTGAGGTCCCTGCCTGTTGCCAGTTGGTAATGTCTGCCTGTTAGGTGAAGGGGGAAGCAGGAGAGATTATTTATTCCTCTACTGGAGAGGAATGAGGAATGCACAGTCTTTAGAAGTCAGTTTTCCTGGAAATAGGAAGATGCTAATTTTTTACCACTATTTTAATTCGGATGCAGAGCTCCCCAGATTGCAATACTTCATTTGTTGCTTGCATTATGGAAAGCTACTGTGCCTCAAGAATAAAACCATTATTCTACCACCGAGTAATGCCGTAGGGATGGAACCTCAAAGCTTAACTTTCAGTATCAACAATAATTAAAAGCATGGCTGTGTAGACCTTCCGCTTTTTGTATGTGAATAAGCAACGTCACGCAGTTTCTCTTTTAAAAACCTGTAAATGAGACAGAGCAAACCAACTGCTTGGATTCTCTCTCAGATTTATAAAGTTTTTAGTCTTGCCAACTTCAGATGTTCAGAAAGCACAAGCTGGCCTCTTGAGACTGATAGCTGGTGTAAGGAACACAACATTTTTCAAGAATGACAAATGAGTTTTCTGGGCAGTCTCTGTGTTTTCAAGTTTATCTGCTGAAGCAAGAGGAATCAAAGCTTAACCTTATAAACCCCCACAACTGCCCTGCTTCTGAGGACAGTCTGACAGAAGCAGTTCAGTAGGACACCGATCATCACAATCACATAAGAGTTGGCAAGATGTGAAGTAAGTGGGAATTGTGCCCACTGGCAGCAGTAGGGGTTGGAGCCAATTGTTTCTGACTTAACTATATAATCTTTTGTTTTAATTCTTTGAGTAGAAATTAATATGCTTCGCTTTGCTGTCACGGTCGTGCTGGTGGCGCCAGGAGCCATAAAAAAAAGTGAACAGAGTAGGCCGTCTTGTCTGGGGTTTTTTGTTAGTTTGTTTGGTTTTATTCTTTGAAGGACAAGGTCTCAGCAGGGCACTGGGAAGGGTCTCCTGGACCTTAGGGTGTCTCCGCGCATTTATGTGTTTCATGGATGTTGTGGTTTAGCCCCAGCCAGCGACCAAGCACCACATAGCCGCTCCCTCACTCCTTCTCCTTCCCAGTGGGATGGGGAGGAGAATCGGAAAAAAGTAAAACTTGTGGGCTGAGATAACAGCAGTTTAATTTCTAAAGTAAAATAAAATACAATACTGACAATATAATAATAGTAATGAAAAGGAATGTGGAAAAAAAATCCAAGAAAAGACAGGTGATGCACAGTGCAGTGGTTCACCACCCACTGACTGATGCCTCAGCAGCAACCCCCGAGCAGTGATCGACCCCTCCCAGCCAGCTCCCCCAGTTTCTATACTGGCCATGCCGTTCTATGGTATGGGATATCCCTTTGGGTAGTTGGGGTCAGCTGTCCTGACCGTGCTCCCTCCCAGCGCCTTGTGCATCTCCTTGCTGGTAGAGCATGGGAAACTGCAAAGTCCTTGACTTAGGGTAAGTGTGTTATCCCCATTATTGTCGTACTAAATCCAAAAAACACTGTAGCAGCTACTAGGAAGAAAACTAACCCTATCCCAGCTGAAACCAGGACAATGGATTCCGTAGGTTAGGAGAACTCCCCACTTTACGAGGGGAGCCTGTCTTACTCGACTGTGTCTGGCTCGGGTAGAGTTAATTTTCTTCATAATAACTCATGTGGTGCTGTGTTTTAAATTTGTGACCAA
Organism: Cariama cristata; assembly: GCF_000690535.1. Taxonomy (NCBI): domain Eukaryota; kingdom Metazoa; phylum Chordata; class Aves; order Cariamiformes; family Cariamidae; genus Cariama; species Cariama cristata. Next base: position 12,627 of record NW_009624679.1, on the reverse strand, counting down.
AACAAGGCTGATACGACACTAATGTTTTAGCTGTTGCTGGGTAGTGTTTGCACAGCGTTGGGGCCTTCTCTGTTTCTCACTCTGCCCCCCCAGTGAATAGATTGGGGGTGCACAAGAGGTTGGGAGGGGACACAACCAGGCAGATGACCCAAGCTGACCAAAGGGCTAGTCCACGCTGTGCAACGCCATGCTTAGCAATAAAAAGGGAGAGGAGGGGGCTTAGGGGGGTTAGCCATCCCTAGCTCAGGAACTGGCTGGGTGTCTGCATGTGGGAGGGGGTGAGTGGCTGCCTTTGCATCACTTGTTTTCTTTTCTTTCTCTCTTCTTCCACTTCTCTTTTGCTTATTAAACAATTTTTATCTTCACCCACAAGTTTTCTTGCTTTTACTCTTCCTTTCCTCTATCCCCATCCCACTGGGCGTGGGGAGGGAAGCAAGTGCTTAACTGCCCACCCGCGTTAACCCACGGCACCCAGCACGACAAAATCTTTCCTTAGTTATATTCAGATACAGTTGTGACCTTTACCTGTGCCAGTTAAGCCAGAGTAATAGACAACATTTTTGTTTGATGCTCGCCATGCTCAATAGACTTGCTAATAGGTCTCCAGTTAGTCCGCTGGGTTTGAGTTAAAGTTGTTTATGCTTCAGGAAGATGTTAGGCAATAGCAAGGCATGCTGTGCCAGTCAGCACAGCAATTCTTTTGCATCATTAACTTAGATGTCAGATTTGCATGCCTCTGTATCTCTTGGGTCTGCAAACTTGGGTGTAGTTGCTAAAGCCTGCAGCAGACATCCCAGTTATTTAAATGACCTAGAGTTTGGAGTTTTGGCTGACAAACTCCAGTGCTGGAAACGGATGGGGATTTGTGTTCTGCTGGAAATCCTGCCGCCGGGCGCGGGGAGGGGATGCTGCCTCCTGATCTGAAACAGGGAGCTCAGCTCCAAAATTCTCAGCGCAGGACACATTTGAAAGTCCTTTTAAAATATATGTTGCAATTGGGGATCTTCTGCTGTGTTGTGGGAAAATTAATCCTTTAAACGTCTTGTAAATACCTTTTATTTCTAATGGTATTTTAAGTAGATTCCAAGGAAAAGTCAGGTAAATATAATTCTGGGTAAAAATTTCACCCTAAGTAGAAGCATAGCCTTCTTCAAAAAAAGAAAAAGCTTGACTATGATTTGGAAAACCACAGGTTCATGTATATTCCCAGATGAAGAAACTTCTGTGTAGTTGAACTGTTTTGGTATTATTCTTGATGAAAATAAGTTATCTAACCTTCTGATGCTAAAAGGTTGAAAGCTGAAAGAATTACAAAAATATGAGGTAGAACCATCCATTAGCACTTGCTTGTTGTTCTTTGCACTCTTGCTCTGTTTTTTTCCTTTTCTTCTCCTCAACAGCGCTCAGACTGTGTAGTGTAAAAGAAGTCACACTTACACTGTGAGTACACTTGATTCGCCGTCTGGATAAGTAGCATTTTTAAAATACGTACTGTATGCACATTGCTCAATGAAGTGATGATTTAGTTTGCCTAGGGTAAATGTCATAATTACTCCTCTAGCATGACTGGTCATCGTACCTCCCCCAGGTAGATGGGACCTATTTTTCTTCAGTTAAGTTTATAGCCAGGAATTTATTCTTGGTGCTTCAGTGGAATTAGCAAGGTGATGTTTATATTGCAGACATCATCACAGCGTGTTTATTTGCTTAATTAAATAAAGACATAACTTCCGTCAGGCCTTTTCCCAGCTAGCCTGAAGCAGTCTGGATCTGAGCTTTGTGGTTCCACCGGTTTCTTCTGCTGTTGCCTCTTCAGAGTTGTGGGCTGCTGCTCTCCTGCCTGCTTAGCGCAGATGTCGGCATCCTGCCCCGCACCTCTGGCGCTCGGATAAACGAGGGAGGCACGGTACCATCTGTAGCGTGCCTCTTCGTACCTCTGTGTTCACAATACCATACTGATCCTCAACATTTCAGGTTCATCATGAGGAGTACTGTACTGAAAATATGTCCGTAGTATTTCTTGGTTTGTCTGTAGGTTCGTATACTTAAAAATATCTAGTTTGCTCTGTTGTGAAGAGATCTTGCAGATTGTGTGTCCTGGTTTTGGCTAGGATAGAGTTAATTGTCTTCCTAGTAGCTGGTATAGTGCTGTATTAATTTTTCTTTGCTCTTAATTAGCATGGATGCCATGGAACATGCACAGTTTATGAGAATAGCTGGGAACCAGGAGTTTAAAAATGGAAATTATGCTTTGGCCATCAGAAAGTACGATGAAGCTCTACATATGCTCGGTTATTTAACGCAGTGGGTCTCGTAAGTATTCTTGAATTACAATATGTAAACCATAAGACAAGTCTGAAATTTGTACAGTACTTCAGTTAATTCAGAACTGTATTTCTTGTGCTGACACCTGATTTTCTTGTATCTTTTGTCACCGTTTAAAACTGGTACAGTAAAAACTGTTAAAGAGGAATTGCTGTTCCTGACATATATGTGGGAGATTAGTTAGTGACTGTAATCTGAATATTTTTGTATAGGCGTCAATTATAAATCAGTGTAAATAGAGCTCAAATTAATTTTCTGTAAACCATGTTGGTTTCTGTTAAATTGCTTCTGTTTCTTAGCTGACATACTGTGGGGTCATCTTGCTGTGATTCTGCCATGTCCTGGTCACGTCAGTGACATATTGTTACATGGGTCATCTGATTATCTTTAAAACGATTCATACAAGTTACTTGTTATTTGGTCTTAATATTCTCAGATTTGTTAAAAAGTAATTTTTCAGCAGAAGAGTTCTTTGGGTATTTCTTTCCAAGTGTTAAGTGCTTGTTTTCATCAGTTAACATCAGTTACTAATGTTATTAATGATTAAATAGTTGAGTATTATGTTAACTATTAAATATTCATTACTACTGTGTGTAAACACTGCTGTTAACCTAACTTAACACCAGTCATTCATTTGTTTTGACTATTAGCCGTTTAGACTAAGTAGTAAAGTAAGTCTGGAGCAGACGCAGGGAGTAGGACCGAGCGAGGACAGCGCCGAGCAGACAGCAGGGCATCATCAAACCGCAGGGGTCTGCTCCTGAGCATCTCCTTTCCCCTTGCCATAGGTTGCCTCGTCAGGATTTGCTTGCATGCAAGATTGTACTCTGAGCACATTCGCTGTAGTTGAAACAACTTTCTTGAGTGTAAATTAGTAGATAGAAATAAGATGAAGGATGCAGCTCCGTGGCACGTACTATTTGAGCGCAAGCAAGGCAGGCTTTCCGGGCTCCCCAGTACCCCTTGGACTGTAGTCCTGTGATTTGTGTGCAGCTCTTTGTAGAAACTCTCTTGGATCCAGCAGGTGCTTTATATACTTTAGTATATTCTATTCTCTAAAATACATGTCTTCATTTCTTAGCTAGTGTAAATGTGGGTAATTCAGTTGACTTCATCAACTGGTGAGACAGTAAAATGCATTTAGGTTGTTTTTTGGTGACCAAAATGTGTTTTAACATTCTTTCCATCTAGCAGCTTCCATTCCTGTCTGTTTTTTCCCGTTCTTGGCTGTTGACTTTCACTGAGACATATCTAGGTGTACCGAGATGGTCTCAACTCTTTCTAAATCCTCATGCCATGTTATTCCTGTGGGTTGGCTTTCTGCTTCAGAAGAGATCAGGATATCACTGAGGGCATCACTGAGGGATCATTTAGGATGTCACTAAGAGATTTCATAGCTAATATTCAAATGATCTTTGTCTTCTACGACTCCATTTGTACTTCTAATTTTGTTAGGTGGGTGATATGTAGGCTTTTTTTTTTCTTGTTGCTAACTATAAAGTACAATGTCCTTTTTCAAGCAAATAAGCAGTTGTGCTAAAAACGTATTTTCAGGTGTTCCAGGGACATAGCTGTGTTACACTGCAACAAATCAACTGCCTTGTACTATCTTCGTAAATGGAGAGAAGCAGTGTTTTCAGCCTACCAGAGCTTACACTGGGATCCGGAGTATGTTAAGGTATTCAGATGTTTAAGCCGGCAGTTTTTGCATGCCTTTTTAAAACAAGTGTCAATATCTGCTTTTTATTGTGTTTTGTTTTTGAGGTGTGATAAGAAAATATAGCATAAAATTCCAGAATCAATGTCTGACTGTACATAAGCATCAGAATTTTGTAATAAAATGAAGCAGCTGTCTTTTGTGCCGGGAGATGCTGGTTTTGTCCGTGTCCCAGCAAGAGAGGCACGAATGCTCTTGAGAAAGATAACTATTTTATTAATATCCCAGACAAGGTGATAGCAAGTAATAAAACCTTACGTGCCCTTGTGATGCTGGAGGCCCGGGGATGATGCAGCACCGGGCAGGTCTCTGGTCAGGCCACGGCATGCTGCGCAGATCCCATCCGTGGTGAGGTTCACCAGCTCTGTGTTCACTTGTGGTCTTACAGAGCCTGGCTCATGGTACAGATCCATCAGTCACTGACAGCACTCAGGTCGGGGAGGGAGACTTAGCTTTGAAGGCTCCCTTGGGCAGCGTGCCCTGATACTCTATACATGTTAATAAGCCTACAGTTCCTAGGAACAGTACGTGGTGATCAAGCTCATAGTGTATTTCCAGTGGACAGAACAATACAGTGCACGTACACTTGCGATTAAGTACACATTGATTAAGTACACATTGACTCAAATACTCATCTGTTAGGAATAAGCAGTGGTTGTACAGTATTTATGATACGGAGGCATACACTTGGATTGGCTTTTATGTACAGTGAGTAGTCTTCTGGACTAACCGCTACAGATTCCCAGAGCCTTTAGTAGAAGGTGTTTGTTTGATTTGGATACGGAAAAATTCGATGCAAATACCAATTTAACTTGTGCTGTATTGCAGCATGCCAGTTACCTGGTTTGAGCAAATTGACTCCGCTGTGACTATGAGCCAGTACAACCTGGTTCAGTGGTGGATGTAAACATGTTCAGGTGCTGTTGGCTGAAGAATATACGCATTGTGGTAAATACTGCAAAATGCAGTGACATGGGGACGTAATCATATATTCTGGACCTTGTGACAAAAAAAAAAAATAATCGTGTCCAGAGGAGGTTAAAATATAGTTGCTAACAGTATGTCTTTCATCCTCTAGTTATTTTCTGAGTTCTGTATTCCAGGATTTATCACTCTTAGTATCTGTGATGACATTGGTAGCATATTGTGAATTTTAAGGGGTGTTTGTTTATTGCAATTTTTTTTATCTGTGTGTAAGAAGCTGTAAAAATAATACTACATGTCATTTTTATAGCATAATTAGAGAATTTAGGAAAAAATGATAATGTCTTGTTTTGTACTAAAGATCTCTGAATATTTTGCCGACAATGGTGTTTTTTGTTCTCCTTTTTTTTCTCAGGCTTATTATAGAGCTGGCCACTCATTGATCATGTTATCGGACTCCTGTGAGGCAATTTCTATGTTTCATAAAGGTTTGGTTCTCCTGAAGACTTCTGTAGATCGAAATCAAGTTGCTGATTTTATAGTAGGAATCTTCCTAAGTGTCAACGGTAAACTCAAATTAAGAGCTTAATTTTTCTAAGAGCCTTTCAGTAGTGATGACAACACAAGTCCTTGGTAGGACGTCCTTCGTGAGGTCATTCATTTGGTCCTTAGTGCCTCAGGTCTGTTTGAGGATTATGAATATGTTGAGTGGCCTAATCAAAAGGATGTGGTGAACTTGGTCCAGTTTATATACAGCAGATGCCAGCGGTCCCAAAACACTGTGCAGGGGAGTGTGTTGTCTCACAAGAGCGTGTCATTTGTGGAATAGTTAGAAAAGGTTGAAATTCAGAGTCAGGGAGACAAGATTGGAGATTTGGAGCTCCAGACTCCCAAGGCTTTTAGTGGTTTTTCTCCAAACCACTCTACTCTTCTTTTAGTTAGGTAGATTTGAAAATGATGGGAAGATACTCAGCTTAGGCTTGAGTTGACAGTGCAGTGTATTCCAGCGTGGGGGACTTTCCTTCAGCTAGTACTGGGCAGCAATGAAAAGAGGGAATTTGGCCTTTCTGTGGCATTGTGTGGGTTTTTTTGAGCAATGTCCACCCTGTGTCTCCCTGGCCTCTCCGCAGTGTCTCGTCTTCTACTTGCTTTTTTTGTCCAGTTCACAGGCTTTGTCTGATGGGGCCTGCAGGTGTGCCAGGAGATTTTGGGTTGTGCCCCTGCTGCATTTACTTAAACTCGTAGCCCTGTATTAAGGACCTTGATGATCTTCAGCAGCATCTGTATCTGGGCTCACCCACAAGTGGAAGAACGGCCACGAGGTTCACAATGTCTTGGGGCTTAGGGGTGTTTCTTGAGGGCAGGGATTAATTTTTCCCCCCCCTTATTTAATGGATACTGGCTGCTGATAACAAGGTGCCATATCAGTTGGGTGGCCAGGGATCTTTAAGCCCCCATTTGGCATTCTCCTGGGTATTAATCCGTGCTAAAATTGTCACTGTGCAATGAAGTAATTTACTTGGAAACCCCAGCTTTAAAAGTGCCGTGTATACTAAATAGTTTTCTCGATTGATTATTCTTGCAGATTTACGAGTCTTTCCACCGACTTTTCCCCCTGCATATGATTATATTTTCAGCGCAAGGTTTGATGCGCTGGTTTGGCAGGCGGTGATAGAAAGGTTGGCCCAGAAAGGCAAGTGGCGGGTAAGTCGGTCACTGTGTTACCTACTGCTGCGTGGTCTTACCTCTTCAGGGTAAGCCCGTGTTACCTTTAAAATCCAAAACGGGGAATATTTATTGTTCCCTAGTTCAAATATCTTGATTTTTTTTTCTTTAAGACTTGAAAAATACTTTTAATGATAAATAATTTCTGAAATTCGTTTCTCAAAGGGATACACTCAACTTGAAGTCCCGCTTGTCTTTTGCTGTTGTCTCTTGTTGTTGTCTCTATAATAATGGGACCATCTAGAGTCGTTATTCTTGAAAGAAATCAGAGGGGAAAAAAATACATGTTTGTTTGTGGTCCCTTTTACTTTTCGTCCTGTATGACAAGCTGGATTTTTGAAGCTATCTGTAAAAGACCCACAAATAAAGGAGCGTCTCAGTGGAAGTACATGGTTATTAAATAAAAACACATCATTTAGAAAAATCCGAAGGTGAATCACCTGAAATTACTTTAATCCTCTTTTCTGTAGTGACTGTGTAAAAAATTGATCATTGTCATGAGTACGCCTGTGGTGGATGTGGGCGGTGAGGCGCTGGCAGGGGGGCTGCAGGGTCTCTGTGAGGAGAGGCCGGGGCTGCCCCA
>NW_009624679.1:0-5189 GCF_000690535.1 Cariama cristata | reverse complement strand
GGGGGGGGGGAAGTGTGAGAAACGGCCCTGCGAGCAGCCGGGGTGGAGAAGGAGAGGGAGGTGGTGTTCCCGGCCTGGAGAAGGAGTTCCCTTGCAGCCTGTGGAGAGACCACAGGGGAGCCGGGCTCCTGACAGGAACCACAGCCCGTGGAGGACTCACACTGGAGCAAGGGAGAAGCAGAAGGAGGAGGGAGCGACAGAGAGGGACTGCTATGGACTGGCTGCAGTCCCACCTTCCCTGTTCAGCCCCGCTACTGTGGGAAGGAGCATCTTGTACTGGATCAAGTGGCTTAAAGCCCTGTCCAGCCTGACCTTGAACACTTCCAACGGTGGGGCATCCACATCTTCTCTGGGCAGCCTTTTCCAGTGTATCACCACCCTATCATAAAAAATTGCTTCGTTATATCCAATTTAATGCTACCCTCTTTCAGGTTAAAACCCTTGCTCCTTGTCCTGTCACCATAGGCCTTGTTAAAAAGTCTTATAAGCCCCCTTTAGGCACTGAAAGGCTGCAGTAAGGTCTGCCCGGAGCCTTCTCTTCTCCAGGCTGAACAACCCCACCTCTCCCAGCCTGTCCTCACAGCAGAGGTGCTCCTGCCCTTGGATCATCTCCGTGGCCTCCTCTGGACTCGCTCCAACAGGTCCATGTCCTTCTGGTGCTGAGGACCCCAGAGCTGAAGGCAGGACTGCAGGGGGGTCTCACCAGAGCGGGGCAGAGGGGGAGAATCCCCTCCCTCGACCTGCTGGTCACCCTGCTTGGGATGCAGCCCAGGACACGGTTGGCTTTCTGGGCTAGAAATGCAATCCCACTGTCTTATGTCATCGATGAAGGTATTAAATAGTACTACTAGTCCCAGTACAGACCCTTGAGGGACACCACTCGTTACTGGTTTCCACTTGGGCACTGAGCTGTTGACTGTAAATCTTTGGATGCAGCCATCCAGCCAATTCCTTATCCATCCAACGCTCCATCCATCAAACCCATGTCTCTCCGATTTAGAGCTAAGAATGTTGTGGGAGACGGTATCAAAGGCCTTACAGAAGTCCAGGTAGATGACATCTGTTGTTCTTCCCTTGTCCTCTGGTGAAGCTAGGTGGGTTTTCAAGGAACAAAGTAAAGTTTTTAGGGAAACTGAAAAAATGGAAAAAGAGTATGCATTTCTTGCTTTCTGCTCAGGATGTTGGTGTAGCTGGGAGTCTCATCCCCATGAATGTAAAGATCCGTTCCTGAAGTGACGGGTCACTTCCAGCGTGTATTGGAGAGACTTTTAGGGCCTGGCTTTTCTACATGGTTTTTATTTCTGAGGAAACTTTGGTCGGTCCTAGCTTCCCACAGTCCATTGTATATTATATGAATTCAGTTGAAAAATGGAAAGGGAGATTCAGTAATCTGTTACAATCTTAAAAAAAGATCTGAAGTGTTGTTAGCCCTCGTTTGCTTTCCTACAAGATCTGATGAGGCAGTGAAAAACTTTTCTAAGTGTGCTTATAAGATCACTAATTTTTTTTTTTTCCAGTCTTGTCTGTTGTTGTTTTCGGAGAAGAAAGGGTTGCCCACCAATCTCAGAGTCAACCAGTTATCACTGAAGAATCTCTTTGAGGTAAAGTGGCATCCTTTTTTTTTCTCGTGTCTATTTCTTTTCTTCCTGTTTTTCACTTTAGTGTGAGATTTTCTATCTTGTGTGCAAGGCTAAACCAACATAATTTCTGTAGGTAATTTAATACTTCCTTTAAGTTGATTAAAAGAAGACATCTTCCTCTGAAGTACAGCAAGCCGTTCATGTCACGCTTGTAACGTGACAATTTAATGCTGAAATATGTCTGACGTCAGTTAAGTTGGATATGTTTTCCAACCAGGAGGACTTTGGATATACATGGGTTAGGGTATTTTTATGCTTTGCTAGCCTGTCTCTGGACTGCTTCATGGTGCTGAGTATGATTACAGGGAGTTGAGCTGGGTACAGTGTTGGAATTTTCCCTTCCCTCAATGCCCCGAATTTTTGGTAGGTTGCTTTATACCTAGGCAGCGACTGCTAAGCTTTCTCCCTTCTTCTAGATGAATTAAAGGATTTTGGCAAGATGAAAACACGTGGTCGTAGACCAAGTAGCCACATTTCCTAATGCCTTTCACTGGTTTGATGGCATCTGCAGACAGCAGAATTTGATCTTTATGTTGCTTTTCTGAAGCTTGCTCTTTTCTTTATCTTGTGATTCCTCATGTTGAGCAGCATTTGGGAACCTCCAAAGCTTTCTGCCCTGGCAGGATAAAATAAAATCTTCCAGCTGTCAGGAACTGCCATGCTCACACATACTTTGCCTTTGCAAAATAGCATGTGCTTCGTTGTCGGATTGGCCCCACCAGTCTTAGCTATTCTAGTGAGTTTGTTGTACGTGTGGAAGACTTAAAGAATCAAGATGAAAGATCCCTAAGCACTGCTTCTCTTTTGCAAAAGGTCAAAAATGTGACTTTGTGACAACTCAAACTTCCCCTGCTGCCACTACACTCTCCCTGTAATTTGTTGTATTTTGATTTTGTAACTGCGCGCAAACAGTAATTCTTGCCAGTCAAAATTTGGCACGAGGTGTTAGAAAAAGAGATTTATTTGTGGATGTTGGAAGCAAGTGTGAAGATTGCTATTTAAAAAGATGACTGGCACAAATGGAGAAATTATGTCTGAACACTGTTTCCGACCACCCCCTCATGTCCTGATCCTTCTGGCATACTGTCTCAATTTCCGTCTGAGCTTCCTCTGCCCACCTCCAGAGCTCTCCGTGTTGCTGTACCCCTTGTAGACTGTGCTTCATGTTCATTAAGTCCTCGCTTGAACATGCTTTTTCAGTTCAACTGCCTTCTGCTCAGGCTGTGTGCTTTCAATCTTGGTCTGTAAAAACCTCCTGGTAAATTCCATACTTTTATCAGATTGCGTTCCAGGAATTTATCTGGCCAAAAGTCTGTCTCCTAAGGCTTAACACCTTTTCTTTGTGTAAGCAGTCATATTATCATTGTTGTCTTAATAATGCCAGATGCTTCCTGAGCTAGATGAGAGTAGGGCTCCTGAGCTGTAAAAGAACTGGTTACCTGAGTTCTTTAAACCTCCTTCCCCCAGTCTCTAACTCCTTTTTCCCGGTTCCAGGTATTTCTCCAGCCTTTTCTTGCTTCAGGGTAACTACCTGCATAAGCTGCCTCATCCAAGCTTAAAAGGCTCAATATCCAGTTACAGCAATATGTGCACTGAGATACAATAACATTTAATAGACAAGTGTAAGGCAGAAAGTTGCAGTCAATTACAGAGAAGAAATACAGAAATACGTATTATAACATAGACTTTAGGTTCAGTGCTCTTCAGAGCGGGACAAGATTCTTTTAAGATTTGTGAATGTCTTGTAGGAGAAAAGTATTTATTTTGAGCTTCTACTGGAATTGTTACGTATGTAATAAATGCTTCATTTTACGGTGGATAAGGCTTGATTGTTATTGTTCCACCGGTTCTTGTCGTGAAAAACATGGAAATAAGATTGAAAAAGAAATGCCCTTTGTGTATGTTAAAATAATGTGTTGTAATTGTTCTCTTTGTTATCAGACTTCTGAGTTGTACGGGCATGGTGAGAAGATGCAAGAAGTAGCAGAGTTAGTCAAGTGGCTGATTTCCATTGGGGCGAAAGTTGAAACCATTGGAGCATATCTGCTTCATGCTGTTATCAGACTGTGTATCAAAGCAAGTGAGTGACATCCGCAGCGAAAATCAAACAATGATGGCCTTCATCAGAGAACTGGCAGCTAGAGCTTTTTTAAGTTTGGGTTTTTTTAAAAAAACGAGTAAGATCAGATCATCTAGGTATAGCCTTGCATGTGCCAATAAGGCACTATTTTAAAAATCTTGTAAACGCTCTCTTTGATCATCTGTGCCTGAACAACCTAATACGGTTGTTCTCTTCTGTGCTTTGAAGCAAAAGTGTGAATGATGTGGGTCTTTCGTAACCTGACTAGATCAGCTTTGACAAAAATACAGTATTTCTTCCTGCCACCTCAGTGTGGAGCAGCAGTTTCCATACTTGCTAAAGAGTCATGAGTCAACCTCAGATTTGCGCTCGCTCGCTGCGAGTCAGCGAGAACGTAGCATCGTGTCTCCCACAATGCAGCTGGCTTTTGCCATGATATTTCTTCCCTCTCCTACTCCCTGTCTTTTGAGAAAAGGTTTTGTACAGATGCATCTTGCCGCTCTGTAAGGGCAAAAAAACCCGGACCTGTTTCTGCTATATCTCTGTTTACCATTTACTACAAGTGGATTTATTTTATCATTTCAGGAAAGAACCATCTCTTCAGGTGGTTACTGACTCAGAGGCCAGACTTGAAGGATAGGATCAACGAGCAAGACAGAGACGGATGCACCCTCCTGCATATTGTGGCATCTTCCAGTGAATATTCCCAGAAACGCAGTAAATACAATTTTTTTTGTGTGTGTGTGCTGTTTTGTTTTTACGTGGAAAAATAAATAATGGAAGAAAATTTCAGACCCTGGTACTATCTCATGCTAAGGAAGAAAATGAGAAAGTTCTTTTATGTGAAAGTAGACTTTGTAATGGTAACTAATATTTAAACATTTCACCAATTCCCTTTTTAAAATTGTATACCTGATTTGTGGCCATTTTCTTTGCTCTTTGGTTTGACCAGTTATGCTTTTCCCACAAGTATGCTGCAGTTTTTAGAATTATAAAAGTTACCTTTTAAAGTTTGATGTGTCCTTAAAATCACCTTAGACCGCCTAAAGACCTGAAAGAAGGTGAAGGTTTAAAATCAAAGTAGCAGTGTACCTTGTCAGAAAATGAAGGAAAATGAAACGCTTTCCTTCATGTTTTCTGTGGAATTTCTTTTATGTTATCAGAACTTGGCTTTTTTTCTTGTATTTCTCACTTTGCCCACTAGGTGGCAATAGGCAATAAGCATCAATGCCAAGGTAACACCAGACTCTTAGGTCATTACATGTGATGTCATTCTGGTCGTTGTCTTTAAGAGTATGAATGAAATGCGTACAACCTAGATCTAAATAATTTCATTTTCTGGAAAGATGTAACACATCTTTCCCAGCAGTTCCGTCTGGCCCTAAATGACTCCCACATTTCCAGAAGAGATGTGTTTGTGTCTGTATATATATAACTTTATTCTTTTATAATTATATTTATATAGTATA
>NW_009624678.1:904-1130 GCF_000690535.1 Cariama cristata | reverse complement strand
GAGAAGCAAGTTTTGTGGCAGCATGGCACCCCCGAAAGAACTGAATCAGACAATAGGATTCATTTCCGAAACAACGTAATAGAGACTTGGGCTAAAGAACATGGTATTGAATGGGTATATCACATCCCCTCAGGGAAAATTGAGCAATACAATGGCTTGTTAAAGACCACGTTAAAAGCAATGGGTGTTGGAACCTTTAAAAATTGGGATAAACATATGACACAAA
>NW_009624678.1:0-211 GCF_000690535.1 Cariama cristata | reverse complement strand
AAGCGTACTACAGGTTTCAGGCAGTGCCTGCTGTCAGAGTTGATGGCGGTTAATGTCTGTAGTTGCTGCTGGGGTAGACACGGGATTGTTATGCAGAAAGGCCCATGGGTGGGTGCTTATTCCCTGCGGGCTCTCTTGGGTTCCACGTGGGGGGAAGGCGGAAAAAGGGTCACACCCGCAGTAAGCTGCAGAGGGGAGAGGTGACCAAGGA
>NW_009624677.1:0-14747 GCF_000690535.1 Cariama cristata | reverse complement strand
CTCAGAAATGTTACCTCGGCTCTAGTCAGCAGGTTGTTTATTGGTACAGATAGGCAGTCATTCCTTTCAAGCTTCCATGATTTGTTGGAGCACTTGTAAATTTGATTGCCTTGGGTAAAACCGTCTGGATTATTTAAATCACAGCATGGCTTTATTAATGTGGCCCCTTCAATTCCAATGCCAAAGCTATCTGAGCAGGAAACTTCCTTATCTGTATTGAGAAAAAGACATAGAAGTAGAGAACAAAGAAGCAGGGAGATGAATAATTTACCCTCATCAAACCTGTGATGTCCTGAAATTCAGAGGTTTTTAAATTAGTTAGGATTTCAGCTTGCTGTCTTCATTAATAATCAAATGATGTTTCAGGGTGTATATGTCTTGCATAGTGTGTCCAGAGAAGAGCAACAAAGGTGGTGAGGGGCCTGGAGAACAAGTCTTATGAGGAGCAGCTGAGGGAGCTGGGGGTGTTTAGTCTGGAGAAGAGGAGGCTGAGGGGAGACCTGATTGCTCTCTACAACTACCTGAAAGGAGGTTGTAGCGAGGTGGGGGTTGGTCTCCTCTCCCCAGTAACTAGCGATAGGACAAGAGGAAACGGTCTTAAGTTGCACCAGGGGAGGTTCAGGTTGGATATTAGGAAGAACTTCTTCACTGTAAGAGTCGTTAGGCATTGGAACGGGCTCCCCAGGGACGTGGTGGACTCACCATCCCTGGAGGGGTTCAAAAAAATGTTTAGGTGTGGCACTTCAAGACATGGTTTAGTGGGCATGATGGCATCAGGTATACGGTTGGACTTGATGATCTTTGAGATCTCTTCCAACCATAATGATTCTGTGATTCTATGATTCTATGATTCCCAATTTTTTTAAATCATGAAATTAAAAAGGAAATTTATTAAAACCCCTTGTTTTTGAGTACTGAATCAAGTTAACAAACCAATACCCAAAGTTGTAGGATTTGTCTGTTAGACTACAGGGTTAGATAGCGGTGGAGTGGTTTATATTGACCACAGTGTGAGTAGTAATTCACACAAAGTTTATTCTAAGGGACTCAGTGCTGCTGTAGCACTAATAGGAAATTCATTAAGACCTTGATAGTGAGGCCTCAACATCTTTTTGATGAACAGTGAGTCTTGCTAATTGGCTTTGATTGAGTTAGTCATATCAGTAAGTATCTGCTGATTAAAGTAAATGAAATGTCTGCTTATATATTGCCTGAGTGAGTGAAATCTGGCCAGATACACTGATTCAACAGTAGGCACCACTACTGTGGAAAAAATAAAAATTCTGCATTATGGTGATTTTGAACATTTATTTCTTTTCAATGTAGAATAAGAAGCTGAAATATCCAATCTCTGGTCAGAACTAAACATCAAAACTGGATTTAGCAATGTTGAATTCTAATTACCCAGCATTTCCTGCAATGCTGACTGGAAGCTGGGTCTGCCCAAGTCTCTGCAACACCTCATGGAAGTTACCATTCTTGTGTTTAATGGGTATGGTCTCCCACAGGCCGACCTCCTGAGCTAGGCGACTTCCTCCTGAGGCACCGCAATCTTTTGTCTTTGCTAAATTGTTGGTGCAAGCTGGGAGCTGCGTGACCACATTTCAACACAGGAGACGAAGCCTGGTGGTGCAGGCTGCACCAGAAGGAGGTAGGGACAGAAGATGACTGAACTATAACTGCTTGGGAACATACTGGAGCCACTGTCAAATACAGTGAAGATAAAACATCTTGTCTATTTATTTTTTAAAATTACAGCAAAATTGATATTTCCCTCCGTATTTCAAAATTTCCCATCGTAAAAGGAGACAGAAATTCTTGACTAACAAAACCTGCTCCTGTTAGGTGTCATCAGTGATAAATTTGTGGCATCTGATTTAACAAAGATACTGGGATTTCCTATTTAACAGCTTTCAATAGTAACTTTTTTCTTACCAGGTATCAGGTGCAGTCGTATACTTTCACTGTTGACTTCCTGTCCAATGCGGTTAATAAACTTGCAGTATGCTGTGAGCTCTTTCTCTTTGCTGCATTCTGTTTCTGTGTAATTGTACATGTAGCAAAATAAATTTCCTTTTTTCTTTTTCCCTGTATGGAACGATTAAGATAGGTTAAGATCTGGGCTCAATCAGACAGCAGAAAACTTCTGCAAAAGTTTCTTTTCTGTGGGTCCTAGAGAAAAAAACTTCCTTTGTGGAAAAACTTCCTTTCTGTGTGCTGATCTCTGTCTCTTACTCCCCACTTCATAAATCTTCTGGCAGCTGCTGCATGATCACTACCTTTTCAATTACTGGTGTACGAGGAAATCCTGCACAAATGCTCTTTTACTGTGCAGGAACCAAAATTTTCTTTAGAAACCATTTTGGAGAATACTCTTCCTGCTTCTGCTTCTACCACAGGGGTTTCATCTAGGCTAGGATAATTTTTTGCTGTTCTTACATGTTTCTTTTAAACTGAGGATCTGCATCACACTCCCATTTCTTTTCAGTATGCCTGTGCCTGAGGGTCCCTGACTGCAATCTCTTCCAAGAAGATCTTGACATTTTTCTTAGCAACCAAAAGACCCCTCAGTCTCCACCTGCTTTACACTTCAGTCTGTTGGTTTTGCACTCCTGCATGTTTTCTAAGTTACTTTAGGTGGATCTTCTTTGCTGTGATCAAATTAACTGTTCTGTAACCCACTTGAAGACTTCTAGTATATAAAAAAATGGCAGGGAAGTTGGAGAATTGCCCTAAATTTGAAGACATAGAAGCTTAGGCTTTTGTGCTGTTAATGATATGTTACCTGTACCCTTGAAGAAAATAGAATGGTTCTTTGAATTGCATTCTTAGTGTGTCATTCTACATTTTTTATGAATTAGTAGATCTTCTTAAGTAACATTTCCTCAATACTCAATTCAAAAAAGTGGCAGAGTGGAAGATAAAAGCAAATAAATGGAGTTCAGCAACTTCTAATCTGGACAATGGAGATAAAAGCAAATAAATGGAGTTCAGCAATTTCTAATCTGAACAACGATGAGGATGCTCACTTCTCACTGCATGGCAAGGCAAACCAGACATGGAATTTACCTATTCCATACTTATCACTATAGCAGTGATTTCAAGTGCTCTTCTATTAATCTGGGCCATGCTCCCCAGGCATGGCAACCATCCTAAAAAAAGTCCATTTCCCTTTTTTTACACTCTCAGGAGTACTTGTGGGTTGTCGTAATAGCAGTAAGTATGAATTGGTTACACAGACCTAACTGAAAATGAAAAAAACCAGGGACAGGATTCTGACACATAGTGCAACAAATGATTCTGCAAGTTTATTTTTTCTTACCAACTTGAAATTCATTTTGTTGAACCATAAATGTGACACTGTAATCTTCCACGGTGTTAGCACTTATGCAGCACTGGAGGGCTTGTTGCACTTTGCACTGTATAGAAGCTGCAATGGGGTCTATCAGGATGTTCTGCTTTAGAGGCAAGGAAATAACCTCGATTGTCACATTGGCAGAACTCTCCAAGTACTTCTGGGAGAATGTGCAGATGTAGGTGCCTGAAAGAAATGTCACAAAATACATGTCTCAGTCAACAGAAGTGCGCCTCAACTTTTGCATGGTCATGAGCCCTAATACTGAACAAGTACAGTGCTGTTGGCACCAGCATGTCTTGCTGTCTTCGAGCAGTTATAATTTTAGCTCTTTTTTTTTTTATTTATTTACTGTAGCCAGTTTTCACCTGTTGGCACCAGCATGTCTTGCTGTCTTCAAGCAGTTATAATTTTAGCTCTTTTTTTTTATTTATTTACTGTGACCAGTTTTCATAGTGATTTGCAGGGCTAGGGATGCTGTAAATGATCTGATACGGAGATTTCATTGCCTTTGTACGCAATACAAACCATGTTTACCCACCGTTCCAGTCTTGTGTGGCAGTCTGCACTGTGAGCATAGATGTGGCTGGAAATTTGCTATTTTTGATGCATGTATCACAGTCTACTGTTTTTGTGTTGTTTCCAGACTGGATTTTCCAACTGATACTGTCATAATTGCTCACATCACTTTCACACGTTAGATTGAATGCATATCCCTCGGAAACTGATGAGTTTATGCTTGAAGATATTGTTACATGGGCTGAGACAACACAAGATAAGAGTCATATTATTCAGAGTCACTTGTTATAATAATTTGCTTGCAAATGACATGTGCCACAGAGGCCATCTAAACGTTAAAGAGCTGATGGTCTGTTACACGCTACGCAACTCTTACCTATCCGGAGGTACGTCACTGTGATGTTCCGACTATACTTGGCACCGTGTCCAGTCTGCAGCTCACATGTATATATTGTCACTGTACCTGACTTCTCCGGTGGGCATAGTGATTCATCAACGTTGAGCCTGTATTCAGTGCAGTTTTCACTGAAACTAGAGACTCCTAGAGAGAAATGAACATTCCTTGAAGGGCTATGGATGTCCCAAAATACCTGGGCTCTGGAAATCACAAGCGATCACTCTAGGTAAGGAAAACCTTGTGGGTTTGTATGCAACCTTTGACAGCATGGCACTTTTAACTCGTCATTGCTGAAGTTCATTAACATCTTTTACTCTGACAATACTCACAATGGTTTTCCAAAGGCCTGAAGTCATCTCTCAGCACAGTGCTGGGCACCTACTGCCAAAACCAGTCTGAGAGCAACAGCGTTGCTTGGATACCTCAAAATAAGCCAAAATTAGGAGTATTCTGGTTCAGCCTAACCTCATTATATGCAATATTTAGGATGACTAAGATAAGTAAAACAGGAGCAAATACTGCAGATTTTAATATCTTATTTTGAAATAAACGTCTGGAGGTACTTGACAGTCATTCAACGTTAAATCTGAAGAGTGCTGGTTTAGCTATCAGGGGGAAACCCCACTAAAGCTGTCCCATGCTGCAGCTGAAAGTGCATCTGGCACGAGAGCAGAGTGCCCGGGGGAAAATCCGGCCACAGGGAATTGAGGGCAAAACAGATCATTAATGTAGTCCAAGATCACCCCTCTCTCTGCAAGCACTACTGCACACCAGTACTTCTCCTCTGTGAAAATGACTGTGCACATGACCTTTGAAGGTTTTCTCTCATTTTACTGTCCTGCTTTCTGCTAAACTTCATTTATAACAAATGGTTAACGATAAAGAGTTAATCCATAACCATAAAATATTGAGGGCAATAGACACTGTTCATAGATATTTATGAGCCTTTCTATTGATGTTATTTTGTAACTCTTTGTAAACACTTTTATTCGATGCTGTATTAACTCTTTATATTCATATAATAAGTAAAACCTTGTGAGATGCCACTAACTCAACTAGCAGGTGATGTATCATAGCTACAGGTGGAGAGGGAGACTGTGCACTCAGTATTTAGTGATGTGGTGGCTGTTTCAAATTGTAGCACCTGTCTCTCTTGGTTGCCAAATCTGGGTGTGTGGTACACAGAAGCTTTTCATGCCCTAAGGGTGATTCTGAAGATGGTAGTAGAGACTGATGCACTCATCCTTGCTCTCAAAACTAGACAACGCAAAAATAAGCTTTCTGGACAAAGTTGGTATGATGATGGTCCAGGCCACTGTTTCCATTCAGGATGGAACAGTTTTAAGTATCAATGTCTGCACAGTGCACAGAGATGCACAGAATCCCACTGGCACCTGCACAGCACATATGGAGTCTGTACCATGCTGTCCATCCATCATTCTTACCCACACACACACATCTTTGGAGCATGCCCTATATTCATCCTAGGACTTGGCCTTTGGAGTAGACAATTTGGAGGAAATCTTTGAAGAATGAACAAACCTAGCAGATGAAAGACAATCTTTTGTTAATCTTACCTGTAATATTGATTGCTCCATTTACTTTCCAGTCTGGAATAAGTGATGGTAAGTGTCCATCAATACAACAGGACAGCAGAGGACTGTTTGTCTGCATTTCAGGACTGTTGCATGTAACACTGATGTCGTTTAAGTTTGCAGTGATGTTTAGCAGAGAGACTGCTATTATTTTTGTGGCCTTGTATATCAGTGTGTAAAACCGATTGCTGTTTGTGAAAGTGCACCTATAGGAACCTGTAAAGCATAGGCAATATCTTAGCATTGAGAACACATTTTGCTGTTTTTTTCCTCTACATTTGGAATTAGGAGCTGGGAGTTACTTCCACACCTAGTCTTCATGTCTCCCTGCTCTGCAGTGGCTCTGCTACTTTGCTAATCAAAATGTACCCTCAGGTCATCTGCACTATGCTTTCTGCAGGCTCTTGGTGCTAAATGTAACCAGATTAGGCAGCTTCATTGTTGATGGGTACTTCAGAAGAGACAAGCACTCTGAGACTGATATTCTTGAAATCTGGCTGAGTTGGGGTTTTGGGGATCTGTATATTGCCCATGTGGCAGCAATATGTCATGGCAAGAACGTAGACTGGCAGTGCAAAAGGTTCCTACACAGAATGGGTGAGAGGGAGGTGCCCAGGGTGGACTCCACAAGAGCTGGCACTCTGAGTGTAGGCACATACACTGCTCAGAAGGTATTGCCAAAGAGTACAGAGTATTTATCAGCCACTTTCTCAGGCACTTGTCCCCCTGGATGCAGCCAGGCTTCCGTTTGAAATTAGCAATCAGGGCTCCAAACTTCCTTCATACTTTAGGTATGTGGGATTCCCATCCCCATTGGGATACATAAGTGAGTAGGCCACTTACGTAGGAGAGGAGACACCAACAGTCATCGCATTCTTAGCCCAAAGAAGTTTGGACCCATGACTCCTACCTCGCATATGTGTGCCCAAATACCTGGTCACAGACTACTCTTTTTGAAGTTGAATGTAAAATTCACTCTCCAAAGAGAAGAACTGAGTGGGAGCTTGAGTCAAAGCTCTGATAATACATGATAATTCCCCTGATAACTTCTCCCAGCAAAATGGCACCCTCATTTTCAAAAACGTGAACACATGAAAAACTGTAATTCTGAGCTCTGACTAGTTAGGTTATGTTTGCAGAGGTGGCAAGGGCCATCAAGGATAACTTTAACCACAGCCTCAAGTGACTACACCAAAAGGGTGGGAATGCCTCACAGCCATGCGGTCACCACTGTCTCCTGTGAAATGGCAGTGAAGCCTGACACCAAGAATACCCAGACCTGTATAGTCACTTCAGTTAGTTCACATCTTACTGGCAATGCCAGCCAGTACGTAGTTCATTAAAGAAAAAAAAAAAACAAAACAAAAACTGGAAAATTATGAGGGACAGTGTATTCTTCACATTTACTGTAGGAAAAAGCAGTCACTGCATTCCTCTTTGCTTTTTATAGAACTAGCCACACTGGAGATTTACATCTGCTGTTATAACAATAGAGAATCTTACCAGAATCCTTCATTGTAATGTTGACAATTTTAAGAATTGACCTTGAGGTTCTCCTTGAAACATATTTCTTCATCGAATACCGGAAGCTGGTTGAGATGATCTGATCGAAGTGATACCAGGTCACATTCTCAGATGTTGAATTTATCTCACAAATCAGTTTTACTGTATCCCCTTCAAAAATGTCTACAGGATTCACAGTGAAGCTTGTCTGATCTGGGAAGACAAAGAGCAACATTCTGCATTATTGTCATTTCAGCTCACATCTATATGGTGTCTTTCATCTCATGGGAATCCTAGGTGCTTCACAACTAACACACACTCAGCATGATTTGCAGGGCACTACCTCTGATACAAGCTGTGCAATTTTTCCACGACATATTCTACCACTATCTTTGTCAGCCAAAGATCCCAGAAGGTTGTATGCATAGAACCAGAAATATTATCACCACCACTACTCTTTAAGTAGATAAACTGGGAGGAGAAGCAGTCAGGTTAAAGTAATCCTCTGAGATAGACAGTCCAGTGCTCAGCACACTGAGAGTACAGCACCTCTGGGGCACTTATCAGGCAACTGAATTGTAACTCACTGTCCAGCAGCAGCATGGAATATGTGCCAAGGAAGCCAGGGGGAAACTGTTCTTGTGTAAACTGCAAGAGCTTTTTGTTTTGTTTGAAGACGTGGGAAATGCTGGCAGCCTGATATGCTAAGAGCTGTCTCAGTTCTGGAAGTGAACTTAAGGGTATTCAATCTTTCTCCCATGGAGAGACTGCATCAGGGTTCAGTAGAGTAGCTGGAAGGATTTGGTTTTCTGTGGGAGGTACTGTGTGCGTGGTAGTCTCATGTAAGTGCTAATCTTTAGTGGCACAGAATGAAATGAAACAGCCAGAGAAATAAATGTTTTTGAAGGTCTAGTAGCAAATTATTAACAGTATAAGGCAGCTACATGGTTCAGGCTAGAAATACTAAAGTAAATGTTGAAGGAAAATAGTGAGAGAGCTTTAAACTTACTAGTCATCTCTGTTATGAAGGTAGCTTGGTTTAGCTGGTACCATGCATCTAGATATTGTGGTACAATTTTGTTGGCATTTGCTATCTGATCGAAGCTTGCTGCTCCTGCTTTTACTTCGTAGTTGACAAAAACACTTCCAGGCCTAAACAGATACAAGAGGTACCAGAATTAAATATCCTTGCGTGTTAGTGGTTTTATATGTTGTGGTGACCCATCTTGCATGGCTAGGAGAGCTTTACAGGGGTCACCTGTGAAGGCTCCTGTTGTGACTCAAGACTTGCTCTGGTATACAAGAAGGTTGTGCTACAGCTCTTCCCAAAGTAAGAACACTTTTATGTGGCATCTCCTTCGTCTGCTGTCTATTTCTAGTAAACCTCCCTTAGAAAACCTAAAATACAGCTGCATTTAAATATGTGTGGACCTAAGTAATATCTCTCTTTTCCAGATCCAGTGTTATATCTAGAGTCAATGTACTAATTCATCTTTCTGATGACCTAGCAAATGATGTTAGGTTTGCTCACATCCTTTTCCCCTTTTGGGTGGAATTCAGTCTTGCTGACAAACGGCTTTGATCCAGATGGAGAATGATTATGGTTCTTGGACTTTTGCACAATAATGAATTTTACCCGCAATCACATTTCTGTGATGTTAACATATTATATTTCTATGATATTAACATTTGTATGTTAATAGTTGGGCTTTCCTTTGCAGCTATTATACTGTTATTCAGTATGTATATACTGGGCTTGAGTTCTAGCCAGAGTCAAGGTAGTCTTTGCTGACCAGCATCTCCTTGAGACAGGACAGAAAGATTTGTATCTTCCAGGAAAAAATAAAATTGTTTACCTACCTGAAACCAGTTACTGTTGCCGATACAAAGCCTGGTAAACATCTGTAGCTAGCATTAAACTGTAAACAAAGACATATTACATCAGTCCTCTATATATTATTCTAGCATGCTTAAAATAGGAAACTCTCCATTCAACGTTGATACGAGTAAGGGCATGTAGCCTATCTGATAGAATGGGCCTGGTGCTCTCCCCGCTGTCATGAGATAAATTTGTGTTGATGGTTTTATTCTATGTGTCCTCATGTGCATTTAAGATGGGACCACTAATGCAATTTTTTTTTATATACTTTTGATGCAAAAGTTTCCTAAATAGTTCCCTGTCGGCCAGCATATTAAAATGAATGGGAATATTGTCATTGCCTTTCAATGCCTTTGAAGCTTTGGCCCACTTTGTAGCTACCACTGCTGCATAGTTCACAGCTCCCCACAGAGTCAGTTACAGTGCACCTAGATGCTAGGGTAAATACCATATTTCTTAGAGGGCTTTCTACCTTCAGAGATGGAAAACTAAAGTCCTTACCGCTTTTTCAAGGTCAGCTTTGTATTTTTTGTATAGTTCAGAAGAAGGATCCCTGAGATCATCCCAAAAGTCTGTGTCAAGTTTGACTGACATATTCATTACAATGGGGTCTCCCATACCACATGAGTCTGTAAGGGAAAACATAAAAATAAATGTAATAATCATCAAAAACAGTGCTTACAAAGTGATTCTTAGCTTTTTCTTAATCATAGAATCTTAGAATCATATAATGGTTTGTGTTGGAAGGGACCTTTAAAGATCATCAAGTCCAATCCCACTGCCATGGGCAGGGACTTCCAACCTGATCTTGAACACTTCCAATGATGGAGCATCCACAATTTATCTGGGCAACCTGTTCCAGTGTTTCACCACCTTCATCGTAAAAAATTTCTTCCTTATGTCCAACCTAAACCAACCCTCTTTCAGTTTAAAACCATTGCCCCTTGTCCTGCCACTACAGGTCCTGGTAAAAAGTTTTTCTCTGTCTTTCCTACAAGGTCACTATAAGTATTGAAAGGCCATGATAAGTTCTCCCTGGAGCCTTCTCTTCTCCAGGATGAGCAACTCCAACTCTCTCAGCCTGTCCTCACAGCAGAGGAGCTCCAGCACTCGGATCTTCTCCGTGGCCTCCTCTGAACTCGCGCCAACAGGTCCACATCCTTCTTGTGCTGAGGACCCCAGAGCTCAAGGCAGTACTGCAGGGGAGTCTCATCAGAGCGGAGCAGAGGGGAAGAATCCCCTCCCTCGACCTTCTGGCCACGCTTCTTGTTATGCAGCCCAGGGTATGATTGGCTTTCTGGGCTGCAAGCACACATTGCTGGGTCATGTCCAGCTTTTCATCCACCAGTATCCCCAAGTCCTTCTCCACAGGGCTGCTCTCAATCCCTTCGTCCCTCAGTCTGTATTGATACTGGGGGCTGCCCTGACTCATGTGCAGGTCCTTGTACTTGGCCTTGTTGAACCTCATGAGGGCCACATGGGTCCATGTCTCCAGTAGGCAAGGTCCCTCTGGATGACATCCCTTCCCTCTAGCGAATCAAGTGCACCATTCAGCTTGGTGTCATCTGAAAACTTGCTGAGGGTGCACTCAATCCCACTGTCTGTGTCATTGTTGAAGATACTGAATAGTACAGATCTCTGAGAACTTCACTTGTTGCTGACTTCCACTTGGATGTTGAGCCATTGACTATAACTCTTTGGTCGTGGCCATCCAACCAGTTCTTTATCCAACTAACATTCCATCTGTCAAACCCATGTCTCTCCAATTTAGCCACAAGAATGTTGGGGGGGATTGTATCAAAGGTGTTACAGAAGTCTAGGTAGATGACATCTGTAGCTCTTCCCTTGTTCACTGATGCAGTCACTCCATCCTACAAGACCACCAGATTAGTCAGGCACAATTTACCCTTGGTGGCGCCATCCTAATCCTAACTCAAAATCTCACAACTTGCCAAGATTCATCTGTATTATGGGAAAGTTGGGATTCTCTTAGTTTTCTATGTCTAATTCAGATGCCTGGCATCTGCTAGATATCTGGACTCCCTCTTCAGCTGATGCAAAGCTGTAGACACCTTCAAAAGGTGATACATTCAGAAGGTCATAGATAGCTTTCCTACAATGGTTGAATTGCTACATTGCTCGCATTATAGAGAGTTTGAATGAATAACTTTGATCGGACACTTAACTTTTACATAGTGAAAGTTACACAGGATGAATCTTCACCTATGTTTCACTGAAATGAATGGAAAAATTCCTCAATGACTTTGGGAGGGTAATATTCTGCGTGAAGACCCATCAGTGAGCACCAAGAATATAAAATGCTTAGCGAGATACTGGAATTTTCTAAGCTGGGTCCATTTAAGGACATGTCCATAACATGCAGCGGAGCAGCATTGTACCCACGGCCCTGGACTTCTAAGGGTTGTGTGACTTCCACATGGAAGAGATACTAGCTTTAGTCCTGGAAATAGTATAGCAGTATTGATATGGGGCTGCCCTGTGATAAAAGCATTGCCTCTAAGCAGAGTTGATTAGAACGGGCATGCTGACAGCACTGGACTGCTGCTAGCTCTAGGGCTGCCTCTGGGTATCTCTGTATGCTGCTCCATCACAAATCAGAGGCAGAGCCTCGTGGGGGTTTGTCGTGGATTGCAGAGACAACAGGTAGCGATCCACCACAGTGCTGCCAAGCCTAAGTTTCTGGTGATCAGTCAGGTTCCTAAAAACTCATGGGCACCCTGTCACGAGAGTAATGAAAAAGATACATGCTGGGGTTTTTTGTTCCTTCTCTTCTCTTGAGTGCTATGGTACACTTTGGTCACATTTGTAAGTTCTTATGTTGAAAGTCTGATGAGATGAAACTTCCTTTGCTTAGTGGAAGCTGAGAGTCCCCAAAAGGCATGTGATTCCAGGTGCTGGGGCTCCAGTATGGCACTAAATATCTGCAAGTACTTGGGTCAAGGTGGACCCACATCACAAAGAGAAGAGCTCTAGACCATCTCTACAGACTTTCCTCATTCATAGGCAATGTGGTAGCCAGCTCAGTCCTGATGTGCTGCTTTATCACACCTTTAACACTGTTCCATCTTCTAACCAGTATACGAGTTGTACAGTGATGAAGTTCACCATTGTTTCTCCTTACCTTCGGTCTGAGGCTCGCAGTAAGGCCCGTAGAAAGGCATTTCCTTCATGTAGCCACAGGGCAGGTCAGGTGCTAAGCTGATGGAAGGGCAGGTTATCAAGTCACTGCACACCGCGCTTGGCCAGGCATATCCATTTTCACAAGAACAGCAGCTATTGTTCTCACCACTGGGCAGACAGACTAGTGTCAGACAGACAGAGAAATACTATGAGAATGGTAAATGGGGCTTAACGTATTGCGTGATGTATATTTACCCTGCTGTATCTCTATGCCAGTGATCTCAACTGAATGTTGCGCTTCTTGTGAGTTCATGTGAACAATGCAAACATGATGATCTGATGCCTTGCAAGTCTTACTATACTGATTACAAATGACTAACCAGAAATGAGAACCAGACTGGTACAGGGATGAGTCTGATCAATTGCTTTTAAGTAATGGAATAGGCAAATGAAATTTGATCCTAAAAAGGTGCCTGGCGTATTGGCCAGGGACCTGTGATAGTTTTCAGATTGGATATTTCTATATCGCCTGGGCTGAAAGCAAATGTATAGGCTTTTAAATATTGTAAGAGCATGTAATGGTCAGTCAAAGTCCCAGTGGCTAGTGAGGTGCTGTGTCATTCTGACTGTATCCTGACAGATGCTGCATGAGAGAAGGTAACATTATCACAAAGTGCTTTAAAGACATACAGTCTCTCTAATTTAAAAAAAAAAAAAAACAAAACAAAAAACCACACTTCACTTTTCTCCTCTTAATGTGCCATTGGCAAAATAAGATATTAACAAAGTGATTTTTCACACATTATATGTGACCCTGAAGGCCTTTAAAAGATCCATTTGCGTGTTGTTTTCTTCACTTTTCTCCTCTTAATGTGCCATTGGCAAAATAAGATATTAACAAAGTGATTTTTCACACATTGTATGTGACCCTGAAGGCCTTTAAAAGATTCATTTGGTCGCATGTTGTTTTGAGAACTGGTGAACACTCCTTTCACTGCTTTATGGGCCAGTGATAAGAAGGTACCAAATCTCCTCCTGTACCATTGTAAATGCTTACTGCATTTGTATTTCCTCCATTGTATTAGGTACTTGGATGTGATGTTGCACAACTCATGTAATAAAACCTGTCTGATACCTCGCCTGTAAGAATACATTTAATGAGTTATATCAGGAAGACTGCATCTCATGCAGCTTGTCTCTGTCAGGGTCACAGTACAGCCTCTTACAGCAATTTACGTTCCAAATGCAAGTGGAGGGAAGTAAACAGTCTGGTAACCACTGTCACAGCTTCCTGAAACTTGAAAGTAACTCAGACTGCTTGTTGGTCAAACTGGAGCAAAATCCCTTGGCTCAGGCTTCCTCTGGCTTTGTCCCTTCCTTAGGAAAAGCAAAGCATTCAGGGCCGTTCCTAATGCCAACATTATATAAAGAGGAGTGGAGGGACGCAGATAACAAAACATGCTGTTCCGCATGTTGGGTTGTTCAGTAGGCAGCACAGACAGTTCAGTGTTGCTGATTTCTAAGTGTGATGTATGATAAAACTAGGAGAGATCAAATACTGGCAAAAAAAGCACGTCACCTAGAGTATAAAAGTAAATAACCAACCCACCTGTTGTAATGTTGATATTCGAAACTGTCATTTCTACATTTGAAATATTTGTTGAAACTAGAAGAGTAAGGTTTTTTAAATACTCTTTAATTGGCTCCAAAAAAGATGAATCCATAAGGCTTACTCCAATGTCAACGGTGTACTCCAGAGGGGGAAGGTCAAAAATAAGCACTGAAAGAGAAATAGCGTAAGACTGCAAAGCTGTATGTGAGGGGAAATCACAAACTGATGGCTTCTAGTTTGGCATTTGGGCTCTGTTTTTTAATGGTAGCCTAGTGCGGCATTCTACTTAGGAAATCTTCTTGCTTCCTACTCAGCAGATATTCTGCATGTGTTTTATCTGGTGTTTGTCTGACAAAAAACGTATTTCTTTGGTCTCAGAGCAATGGGAAGTTGATATAAATGGCATAATATATACACAGAAAAGCTGTCTTATCCCTTCCCTCCTTTGACTCAGCAAGTGGATGGGTTGTCAACCATAGACTGAAGCCATAGAGGATTATCTTGTGACCCTTGTCCTGCTAAGAGGCTCGGGTTTTTTTCTACACCATGTATTTCAACTTGCATAGAAGCTCTGCTTATGTATGTCATCATATGGTTGCCATCCAGAAAGACCTGGACAAACTCAAGAAGTGGGCCCATATGAACCTCATGAGGTTCAACAAGGCCAAGTACAAGGTCCTGCACATGAGTTGAGGCAACTCCCAGTATCAGTACAGACTGGGGGACGAAGGGATTGAGAGCAGCCC
>NW_009624676.1:5520-5800 GCF_000690535.1 Cariama cristata | reverse complement strand
CAGCCCCGTCCCGTGCCGGTGGTCGGGGAGGGCTGGGGCGCTTTGGCTCCGGGGTGCTGGGGTCTTGTTTTTTCCCCAAACAAGGTAGTGAGCAGGGGCTTGCAGGGGAATAGTGCACCGTGCTCACGGGAAGGGTACAAGGCATGTTTTGCTCGTGTGTGTTTTGGTGTTTCGGGTTTCGTTGGGTTTTGGTTTGGTTTGGGTTTTTGTTTTGTTTGTTGGTTTTTTTTCTTTTCCCCCCTCGGGCTTTCTGCGGATGCGCTGGGGGGGATACTGGGGC
>NW_009624676.1:0-5432 GCF_000690535.1 Cariama cristata | reverse complement strand
AGGTGACCTGCAGCCTTGTTGCCTGGCTGTTTCTATACGCCTGCTTCTGCTACTGGAACAAGCACCATTCCTACGAGTGGAGCTGTCGCTTAGTCACCCTGCTGCATGGGGTGGTTGTCACCTGCCTCTCTGGTTATGTTGCTCTCTTGGATGGCCCCTGGCCTCTGACCCATGCAGGTATGTTTGGAGTCTTACCCTGACACATGTCCTTGTGATGGTGTGTGGACACCTAGTTCTCTTACAGGTGGAGTGGGGGGCTGGTTGCTTTTGCTGTCTGTTCTCTTATGCGTGTGTTTTTGGGGTGTGTTTGGGGCAGGATTTTGTTTAACTCCCCTGCTTCTTCTCCAGCCCTTACCACTTTTTACCATTAATCTTTTTTTTGTTTTGTTTTATCCATGCACATATTGAAAGTTTTTGAGTTGGCAGCTTGAGTTTATTGCAGCATTAGGTGTAGCAATGGGTTGAGAATAAATGAAGTGTTGTTTACATCTTTAAGGGTGTAATAACTCCTGGCATTTGGCTGTGGGGTTTTGTTTGCTGTTTTCTGTTGTTAAATCTCAAATAGTTCTGCTGATGGGGGTCAGGCTTTCCATCCTTGCTTTCTGAAAGGGTGGAGAGAAAAAGAAGTGTGGCAGGATGGGATGGCCTGCCTTGGTCTGGGCAGGCTGAAGCGTGAAGGGAGAGCAGAATCAGATGTCCAAGTTTCCAGCCTGGCACTTGGCCCATAGAATAAGGCTGGAAGCTAAGGAGGAGAGAGGCATACTCACAACCTGTATTGCTCCATATTGTAGAATGTCTTAAATAAGATCCCATGCTTATGTACGTCTGTCATTTCAGGTTCACCAAACACATCTCTTCAGATCCATGTGCTGTCCCTGACCTTGGGTTACTTTATCTTTGACCTGGGCTGGTGCCTATATTTCCAGACAGAGGGGCACCTAATGCTGATCCATCACACGCTGAGCATCTGTGGCATGATCATGGTGCTGGGGCTCGGGAAGTCTGCTACAGAAGTCAATGCTGTTGTATTTGTTAGCGAGATCACCAACCCACTGCTTCAGACCCGCTGGTTTCTGCGGGAGATGGGGTGTTACCACACTTTCCTGGGAGAGGTGGTGGATTTCTTCTTTGTGTTCCTCTTCCTGGTACTGCGGATCGCGGGAGGAGCTTTGATCATGTTTGCGATGGTGACATCCCCTGATCCCAGCTGGCTCCTCAAGGCTGGAGGCCTGGCCATGTACATTGTGTCTTTGGGGTTCATGGTTGAAATCTGCCGCTTCATCAGAAGGAAAATGTTGAAAAAAACCCACTGTTCCTGGATAAACCTAAGGAGTGTGAATGCACCTGTGAAAACTAATGGGCACTTGACAGCTCATTAATGGGTTGAGGATGACAATCCCTTGGGCTAGGGTCCTGGCTATTGAAGACTCTTCAGAAAAGAGCTCCTAAAAGTGGTGTGGAATTGACTTTCTGGCACTGGCAGTGGTCTGCTACCGCTGGAGAAGATAAATCGGTGCTAGGAACATGAGAACGCTGACAGAAGAGGGGCTTGAGTGGAAATCTGAGGAACCTGGCATGTCTGCTGAACTCCGATTCCCTGACTTCTCCAGCAATGATACAGTCTGAAGGCAGGTGGCAATGCCAGACCTATTCAGTCTGCAACCAATAATTGCGGTCTGTATGTTCTGTAATGATTTTGGAGGTAAAATTATTTTTGCAGTGTAAAGCCAGAAAAATCAAAGCTGAAAAATCCCATCTTCCTGCTAGTGAGACCAGGTAGGAGTGTGACCTAGCAAAGATTTACTGAGCCTCATTCTTCCTTAATCCTGGAGTTGGACAACACGCTTCACTAAGTACTTGGATGAAAGCCTTTCAACAAGATTCAAGTGCTTGCAGGGGTATAGTAGGGTTGTCCTTTGAGTGTGTGAAGTGATGGTACTTGAGGTGAGGCAATATTTTACCTCATTGTTTTTAATGATACATTTCTTTTTTTTAATACTTGCATTCAAGCAGATACTGATCTTAGAGCAGTGTGACTTCACTGGGATTGACTCAGACCCTCGTAAACAAGAGTCAAGAATTAGACCTGTGCTGATAAACTCCATCAGCAGGCGCTCACCTAGCCTTGGTTTGCTTAAAAAATAAATCGGGCATTTTATGGGTGAGAGATGACAAAGAAGAGCCTTCTCTGGCTGCTCTTTCTGTTCTGGGGTAGCCTCGTCTACAAGCTGCTTAATCTGAATGCATGGCTAAGTGCATATTTTAGCACTCAGCCTGGCTAAAGTGACTATATTTTCAGAGGTGACAGTAATATTTAGGCAGATCTCAGTGTAACACCTGCTCCATATCAGCAGGTCTCAAGAGTATGGACCAGTTCTCTTGTTTTTTTTACCTCTCAGAATTGTGTTCTGACATTTCCCCTGGGGTTTTAATGTGAATTTCCCTCTGTTCAAGGCTGCAGTTCAGATTTACTCTCCCATAAAAGCCTCACAGCTGAGAAACAAATGGCCTTGTGTTGCCCTCAGGCTTAGCAAGGCTGGTTGCCTTTCCTTCCTGCTTTCAAATACCTTGTTTAGAGGAGGTTCTTGGGAGGAGTGGGAATACAGCTGCTGTGGGGATGCAGACCTACTAGCTCCTCCATGCCTCTTATCTCACTAATTTTGGCAGTGTTCAGGGCAGATATGCGCCTTGGCTGGGGGTTCGAATAAGGTGTCTGGAGAGATTAAGAAAATGACATGAAATAACCTAACTTTTGACGTGCCCTTTAAATCATTGCAGCTGTGAATCCAGGCAAGTTAGCGGGCTAGTACGTTTTAGAAAAGCCTTGCGTTCCTGATAGGTTGTCAGCATAGCTCTGGGGACCCGACCTTGAGAGGTGTGAACTTTTGCCAGAGTCATTTTTCCGAAAACTCCTGTGAGTGATGACACTTCTAATAAAGTTATGTTCTCTTTTTAAAAAGAAACAATTGCTGTAATGTTCTTTTGTTCCGGGTCTTAAGGAGGCAATGGAAGTTAATGCTGAGGAAAACAGTCTTGAGGGTAGCCTGAGCATGCTAAGGCTAGTAGTCATTGGCAAAGCGCTGGCTCATGCCCTTTGTGCAGTTCAGGAAGGAGTGAGCTGCTGGGGAAACCAGCACAGCCAGCCATGTGCTCTGGAGCTCCGGCTTGAGGTGTGAAGAATAGATGAGGGTCAGCTGAAGCTCAGACTTGTGACTAATGGACCCATAACCTGCCTTGCCAATGGGTCATGGTCAGTATGGCAGGGAACTTAGGAATGGGCTGTTAAACTGAGGTATTTGCTTTTGATGGACACAAGGTCACAGGGTAGCTGTTGAATACTGGTCATGGCCAACATCCCAGGTTGCCTTTTTTTTTTTCTGCAGCACCAATGCCTCTCTGTTGCCATGTTTCATCCCAGGAATGACTAATTAAGAAGACTTGGGTTGCAAGGTGGTTTGTCTATGCTATCTTTGGAGAAGTAATTGAAAGCATGAGAACACCTCATGAGAAAACTCTCTTCCTTCAGCTGTGGGACAGTAACCCAGTCAACCCAGCTTGTTTGCATGCAAAACAGAATTGATGGTAGTTACCTTGAGATTTGAAGCAAAGTAAGTGCCCTCAAGTAGTCGTGCATGTCTCGTCTAAGGATAGCTTTAGTGTTAAACCCTCTACTGTGATGCTAGAGAACCATCTCGCTCCACCCTCAGTATTCCATTGGGTTTCTTATTTGCTAGTATTTCAGAGGATGTAATTTTTAATACAGGTGCCTGAATTTTGTGTGTCAAATATCCTTGAGGGCTTTTACAGTCACAAAAAGTGGGCATCAGTCTTGGCCTATCACTGAGAAAGGCTATTGGACTCTTGTGTATTTCCAGTTAATTTTTGGACAAGAAGTTCCCCAGTGTTGGCATGCTAATACTTTCTGACCCTTCAGTGTTGTAAGCTCCCCTTAGAATAGATACAGAAAGAAGGCGAAAAGAAAGAATGTACTGCTGCGCTAAAATGGGTAGCAGCATGCAAATAATTGTTAGCAGAGGTTCCTGTTCTGAGCTGTTTTGCTGAGTGCAATTAATCTGCAGGCAAAATGAGCCAGTGCAACTCAGCCTGCCTATTTAAAAGGCTGACTCTGCACAAAGCAAACAAGAAAATTAGTGTATAAGCTGCACCTAACTTCTGGTACAATCCACTGGGAGATGATTGAACATTGCTAGATGCAAATTTTGCACATTGTATGATCTAGAACAAAAAAACCCTCACAACTCCTTTTCTATATTCTACCTCAGGCATTAAATGGTCCTTGCCTTGTTAGGACTTTGAGTGCTCTTCTGTGACTCTCTCTGTTGTTCTTCCTGGCTGCTCAGTTTGTGCTGTGAGTCGACATAGCCCTAAACTTTGTCTGCCAACGCTGTTCTTTAGCCTGAGCTAAATGTTACAACAGCTCCGGCTCAGTTGTTTTGAGGCTATTGGAGGGGGCCTGGTGCCTGGTCCAGCAAAGGTGGAGGAAAGCAAGATGAGACCCAAGATTCATCAGAGAAGCAAATGCACTATTAATGCTAGTGAGGATGTCGTGCTGAAATAGCTGTTGGATGAGCATCTTGTAGCAATAGGAACCTGTGCCTGGCCTGAACTGGAAAAGTAAGATAGAGATGTCCAGTTGAAAGCAGGCTTATTACAAGTGCTGTGAGAGGCAGGACGAGCCACTCTCACCATCTATTTCAAAAGGTAAAACTTAACAGGATGAAGGGGGGAAAAATAAAGAAATTATTTCTGTGTTTGAGGGATTGTTTTGATTGCAACTTAGGAAAGGAGTAAATGTGTCGGAGGAATGTTTTGGTAAGCTACTTTAGGTGTCCTGCATAAACCCTGGCTTTTGCTACTCTGTGGATGTAGACGAAGGTGGAGGAGAGAGAAAAGATATGGTTTAGCACTGAATGCTTCTAGGCTTTGTAACTGCTGCGTAAGCATTGGATGAGCGGGTATGTTTAGGGCAGGGCTATGTGCTTTCCCAGCCTGCTGAAGCTGCATGCTCTGTGCCGTGCCTGGATGATAAACCCTGCAGGGTGTTACCTTGAAGCTGGTGCTATGCTGATGAGGTTTTGCAAGTTCTGTAGAAGAGTCGGCTCACGTCAGGTGCTGCTTGTGTGTGAGTAAAGCAGGCCCGTGTCTGCCTGCAGCCGTGTGGTCATGCCCGTTATCTCTGGGACACGCGAGATGATTGAAGCGGGTCGTGGGTGCGTGGGACCAATTTCCTGTGCCGACAGGCTAAAGCGATGCTCCGTGTGTGCCCGCTGGGAACGTGACCTGCCTCTTGTTCTGTGAGCAACAACCTGTTGGGCACTGAACCCAGGTCCTCCCCGCCTGACACCTGCGAGTTAGAGCAGTCGGGGCCGGCCCTGGGGGTCACCAGCCTCTGGGCCGGCTTTAGCTGCGGG
>NW_009624675.1:0-18037 GCF_000690535.1 Cariama cristata | reverse complement strand
CTGCCAGCGCACATGGCTGGGTCATGGTGGGCTTCTAGTCATCCAACACTCCCAAGTCCTTCTCCTCAGGGCTGCTCTCGGTCCACCCATTGCCCAACCTGTATTTGTGCTTGGGATTGCCCCAACCCATGTGCATGACCTTGCACTTCGCCTTGCTGAACTTCGTGAGGTTCGCATGGGCCTACCTCTCCAGCCTGTCCAGGTCCCTCTGGATGGCGTCCCTTCCCTCTAGCATGTAAGGAACAAGGCAGGGAAGTGCTCCTCAGAACTGAGAGGCTGTCTTGCAGGGTTTGGGTGAGTTTGAGTGTTTAGGGGCTTCAGCTCTTTCTAGTCTTCATCAGGTCCCTGTGCATGATCGTCTACATGGAACAGGTAGTAGGCTTTGTGGCGTTCTGTATTTTTGGGGCATCCACATCCCTTATGGATGGCTCCACACTCTTCAGATGCGGTTATTTCACTGTAACACTGCACATGAAGCTTATCAGTAGCAGACAGCGGGCTGATCTGTCTAGGTTGGTGGCACAGAACAGATTCGCGTTCAGAAGTCTGTCTTTGCCAGTAAAAGGGCATTACGCACCTATTTTCGGTTGTCAGTTCTGCAGGCAAAAATAAAAAAAGGAAAGACAGCTTCTCTCGCCCCGTAGCTTTGAAGCTGTCAAGAAGGCAATGCTTGCTTGAATTCATAGCAGGGCGGTGCCCTGAGGTTGGATGGGGGAAGTATTTCTTCATTTCTGGGACATTCCATTTTTTCCCAAGCAGTTTATTACCACCACTTTCTAATTCATACCAGTATCATCCCGTTAGCTTTTATCGAATTAAAATTTTTATGTAGTACTGTACTGAATGCCTGCTTTAATCTTCCATATACTGCATACCTCTGGCTAATAAAAAAATCGCACTGATAGTCTTTTTTTATAGATGTGTGCTCCTTGCAGAAAAATTGTTCTAAGTGGTTGTGGATTAATTATAACTTATAATCACGGAGAGGTTTCTGAGTATCTGGCCAATTATTGATGGCTTTATTCATCTTTTTCCTTCATATACGTAAGGGGTTTTTGAATAGTTTAAATGGAAGTTTAGCTAATTTAATTAATTTAAATGTGTAATTTTTTTTTATTTGAGTAGGGTGAGATTTTCACTCAAGGGGTGTTATTGCAAACTGCTAATGAAAAAGTTGGAAAGATGAGGATTTTAGATTTTTAGACACTTTTTTTTCAGAGGTCTTGAGGCATCTGGCTTAATGTTGAGACTGAAAAGAGAGCATGGGATTTAAAGTCCCTAAGACTATTCCAAATTGTTAGGAGGCTTTAGGGTGACTCCTTGCTAGGGAAGAGGAAAGTGCCCTTCTCTTTAGCTGAGGCAGGAGTTCCAACTGGAAAAATACTGTGTAGTGTTCAGAAGATGCATCGCAATATCTGTTAAAACATCAACTTTGTATTTTGTGGGTGCTGATAGCTGTTGCATATATTAACACAAAAAAAGGAAAATTATTTGTACAGTAATGATAATACCATGTTTAAATTTTTTCTTCTGTCTGGGTATGAGTATTGAAACATGAATACTGTTAATCTGGATATGAGGAAATACGATCTGATACAAATTTTTTTTTTTTGCCAGCATAGTTTCTCTTTCTATAAATAGCCCTGTAGGTCAGAAAAGCACCGACCCCATGGCGATTTAATGATATGCAAGGTGTCCAGTTCCAGCTGTTTGAAGAAACCACATGATGTTTCCATTAGAATATAAACCAGTGCAATTTAATTTATTTGGTTCTTGCCCTAAGTCATATGTCTTCTTGAAGAATAGCAATGATTAAGCATTTATAAAACACCTAATTTCCTCCATTCATTACTCACTTCTTCCAGTTGGCCGGGGAAGACAGCTCTGCCAAAGACTTGTGGTCAATAAGTGGCTTCTTTGTAAATTCAGCTTCCGAGTTGTACATGGGAAACTATCATTTTTTGAGGCAGTATCAAGATCCTTTAGTGTTTTTTTGCCTTTCCTTGTTTTACCCAATTACAGACTTAAAAAAAAAAAAAAAAACAAACCAAAAAAACCCAAAGGAAAATTTGATTTTGATGAGTATTTCTTCAAACATCTGTGAAGTGATGCAGCTACCGTTGCTTGTCCAAGTTCCCACACAGCTTGGCAAGTCTGTACACTCCCTCTTAAGAGGAAAAAAAAATAGAAGGGATCATCCAAGAAGCAGGAATTACATTTATGCTTCTAAACAAGGAACCTAAGGGGATTTGATAAGACTGATCCTATTAAAGCTAAACTTGTAATACCGTGTATGTTAATGTGTGTATACTTTTTAGTGTTTTAGAGGAGATTGTCATAGAAACTCTCTTTTTGAGCTCTTGCTACAAACACATCGGTGGATATGCTGATAGGCAGTTACTTGCTAGTAGTTCGGAAGATGACTTTTAAGATTTTGGTGCCATTTTGGACCAGAGCTGCTCCCTTGAACTGCAGTGTGATGTGTTCCTATCATTGCTTCATCCCTCTACCCCAGGTGTTTGGTACAAGACCACCGTTCTGGTTTGGAGCTTGGAGCAACATGGAAGACCAAGAAGTCTACCATATTCAGGCAGGTTTGAAGCTCCTGAAGGTCCCCACTTTTGCATCCTTTCAGCTTCAGCGTCTTGAGCTGTTGTAGCTTAACCTGTAGCAAGGACAAACAGTGTTTCCTATCAGCTGGTCAGATGGCAGGAGCTAATTTTAGAGTTCCTTGCCAAACGAACAGGAGTGCTGCTACAGCGCTGTTTAGCAGAAGTGTTGAGTTTAAGCAGTACGTGCTGTTGCAGAAAGAGTTGGTTTTCTTCCCCTCGTCCTCCTCATTTCTTCTCTGCCAGATTTTAGCATATGTCTCATCTTGTGGTGAGGAAATTCAGGGAGCTGAACTGGCAGAAAGCTAGCCCCCGCAAACAAGCAGAAAAAAGGGTGAGTTTCTCTCTCTGGCCCGGCTCGCCGAGGGTTGGATGAACTGGAGTGCTAACGTGGGAGGGGTGGGAGGGGAGGACGGGACTTTCCCTTCTTAGGACAGCTGAGCAGAGACTGGCTTTGCTATGGTATTTGAACAGCCTGTGAAAGAGGAGCTTTTTAGGTATTTCTGAAGACACTACATCTTTCTGCCTCTTGGTCCTGTGTGTTTTCAGAAGAATGCATCCAGTTAATATCCAAATTTCCCCAGCAAGTTTTCTCAGGCGATAGACAACATGAACAATTTAAATGGGAAGGGAAAATGGATATTGTTAGGTCTAGCAGACAGATGTGAAAGCAAGCCTATAATGAAGAGCAGGCTACATGTTAATACAAGATGCAAATGTGGCTTCACGGTTTAATTTTGGGCAGCAGTAGGAACATAAGTGGAGAGCAAATACATTCAAAATACCAGAATCTGTGCAGAAAAGGAGAGAAAAGAAGGCAGATAAAAATAAAGAATTGTGAACAAGGCTGGTATTTTTAGGCAGGATGATGACAGCAGGAGGGACAGAGGAGAGCTGACAGATGAATGAAAGATTGAGAAATTTGAAGTAATGCAGTATCCTTGTAGTGGTTATCTGATCTGAAATTTAGTTTTCTTGGGTCATTTGCTAAACTCTTCTTCTGCAGGCCTGCCATAAGTATTTTGAGAAAAAGGTTATGGACCTTCCATCTCAAATGTGGAGTCGCAACTGCTGCTGGTTTTGCTGTTGCTTTGTGTCTGCCAGGGTTTTGCAGCTGGAGGTGAAGGAGCAGTGGCTGTGCTCAGGACCGTCACTCTCACATGCTGTTTGCTAGGATTAGGGTTCTTTGGTGCCGTTGTTTAGCAAACTAAAATCCTGTCTTAAGCATAACGCAGAAGTGGATTCGTTATTTACAAATTAATGGGTTCTTTGTTGCTGTTGTTTTGCAAACTAAAATCCTGTCTTAAGCATAATGCAGAACTGGATTTGTTATTTGCAAATTGATGGGGTGTATTAATTTATCACATTGCGTAGCCACGCCACAGCAACTCTGGGCCGTCTGGCGGGGTGTTGGAGGGTCAGGCCGGTGGATGTCACAGGGCTGCAGCAATAGATGGATGCAAAACTGCTCTCCCTGCGCTCGGAATTTGATCTAACAGAGTTATTTGAAGTCTGCAAATCCTTACGTTGACTTTGCTGCCTAGATTAGTCTTTGGAGAAGGAACTTCAGTCTAGTTTAATGTCTCACTTTCATGAGTACTAAAGAAATTAAAGCTTATCTCTGCAACAGTTATCCTGCTAAACAACAGGAACTGCTAAGCCACAGAGCACAGTAATAAAGTAGATTGCATCGTAACATAAGCCCGAAGATAAGAGCATTTAAAGCTTTGATCTGCTTTTTTTGTTTCCGAAAGTTTCAACAGAAGCGTAGGTGCGGTTCTGCGAGGCGGGAAGTAATCTCTCTCCCAGGATGTGCCAAGGCAATACAGAGTGTTAAGGATTTTTTGTTTCTTCTTTCTTCATCACTTTGAAAATCCTTTCCACAAGAAGTGCTTGATTGGAAGGGTCAAACTTGATTGATTTATTTTTACTTTGGTCCAATTCAGTGACCTTAGTTCCTGTTGGAGAAAGGGTGGCAAAGATCCCTTTAAATTAAATGTGGTGTTTGCCAGTCTTACTGTGAAACAAAAGTCAAAGAAGAGACATATGATAAATTATCATACTTTAATGTTAAAGTTCTTTGTGGATTTTGAGGAACTGGCAAATTGGAGGATCATGCAAGAACAAAAATTATTTGATTGTGTTACTGCCACCTGAGTTGCGATGACCATAATGACTCCAAATGTACCCATGTGTGTAGTAATTAATACCAGAAAAAACCCCAAACTCAACATTTTTCTACTTGGCTACTATTCATGATGCCAATCTGTTAAATACTGTTGTGGTAAACATTTTTGATGATGAAGAGCAAGTCAGTTTGATGCCAAAGTGAGTTTGATAGTACTTGTCAAATAGTACTTGAAGCCCCTTTCTTGTTATTCTTTCCTTGGTGCCTTTGCTGGGCTTTCCTACGCAGAATATCCCTGTTCTGGAGGTGCTCTGAGCTTGTTTAGTTGGATGCAGCCACAACAATTGCGTGCTAATTAGTTGCCTCAAGCAACTGGTTAATTGGGAATTGTTACACAGTGAACAAGAAGAAATGGCAGTAGACTCCATCAACACCTTGTGTCAGTCCGTGTACTTGGCAGGTGATGTCTTCTTCTGGGCATTCCTTGCTTGTTTTCTTGGCTTCAGAATTGGAAATGTTAATCTGCATGATGCTAGAACTTCCTTCTTTTTTTTTTTTATTTTGTTGTTGGTTTTCTTTTTTTCTTCTTCTACCAGCAGTAAGAGTAAAGTAGCTGAGAGTTTTCTTAGACTGTTTCCTCTGTGAAAGGTAGTTGTGTATCTGCCTGGTAGGGCTCTGTTAGAGGAACCTGCTCTGCAAAGGGCGCTGGTGTCCAGCCCGGGAATAACTGGATGCTCAGGCAGGAAGCAGACTGATGCTACACACCTCAGACCTGCTCTCTCCATTGGCTTTTTTAAAGAGTATTCAACCAGGGTCACACTTTCTTTCCTGATTTTTTAATGTTACCGTACCATTGGCCCAGCATATCTTAGAAATAACAGCCAGCAAGACAGCAAACCGACTGGACAGTTCCAGCAGTTAGGAATGACTGAATTTGCAGTCTGAAGCCGAAGTCTTGTTAACAGCAGTGGAGAATTTTCTGTGGTTGTGTGTTTGTATTTCTTTGGAGATTGTACCTCAGTGAGCATGGGGTGGAAGCGCCAACAGAAGTGCAGTCCTGTTGCAAACCGCATTGTTTTCCTCTTCAAGAGCAAAACATTCTACAAGATGGAGGTGTGTGAAGTGCAGAAATGTCTGTGGAGGGGAGTTGGTGCTAAGCTCTTAAAAATGACAGAAGTATTTACCTATTCTCCTACATGTACTTGGGGGTGGTAGAAGCCAGTTTTGTCCCCTGTTTTGGGACCACCTTTCTGAGGTAGCGTGGTTCAGATTCCAAGTAACGGAGCAGTTCCCCCAGGGTAGGAGTCAGAGCTTGGCAAGTAGCGGCATCACGCTGTCAGCAACCTGTTACCGCTCTTACTCACGTTAAGCGGACATCATTTATCTGCTTCGTGTTGAAAGCCCGATTTGTACAGTACATGGACTGAGAATAAGTGGTGGTATTTGCCCTTTCGACCCTGTGACCGTATCCGACTGAGACGGGTGCTCCTTGCTCTTGGCCGGGGTGTTTGTCCCTTGTGCGCGCGGGTTGGGAGACGTGTCGGCGCGGTGGATGGTGCAGAGAGGCACGTGCGTGGGCACGTTCCAGCCGTGCAGCGATTTGGGTTGGAAAGCAGATGCAGGATTACAGTCCTTCATACTCTGTCCTTTAAAATTCAGGATCGACACATCTCAGAAGGTTCATAATAATCGACTTGGACTGTTTAAGTTTATTCTGACGCTCTCTTTGCTCAGCATGCCTTTGAGCACTTGGAAAAGCCCATTCCGTTTGTGCTTGAGAATAAGGTCTTGCGTGTGTTGGTGTGGAAGGTTTGTTGGATACGGTTGGACTCAATGTTAATTCACAACAGTATTGTTCTCTAGGGGTTAACATCACTGTGGTCAGTTGAGTCATTGGGAGCAATTTGAAGTGCTTCTGGTTTCTCCATTTGGCAACCATCCTAATCCTCTTGAGATTGTTCTTTTGCAGGAGAAGGAAAAAAAAAAAAAAGCAGCTTTTCATTTTTCTGGCTTGTTTCGAGTTGGTGGATTCAATCTTTGTGTTAGAGAAGTCAGTGTCAGGGTTCCCATTGACTTCAGTGGAGCATGCAGTACAAGGCCTCAAAAACATTTTGCCATCTGTGTGGGAACAGACTGCAGGAGGAAGAAGGCTGGCAAGAAAATATTTAGCTGCTTTTTCGGTGGGGGATGGAGCACTAAGACAGTTTGTTCTTTGGTTGCACGCTTCCAAGCTGCTTCTGTTAAATGTACAGATGCCCTATAGACAGCCCAATGACTGGAAACTTCATGCACATCTAGATTTGGTGCTTATATACCAATTTATGAGCAGCTTCTGTCAGAACCTTTCTCCTGCTCATGTCTACAAGGTTCAAGAGCCAGCTCTGCAGCAATGGTCACTAGCTGTAAGTGAAAAAATTGCTCAAAAGCTTTGGCCCCTCACCTCTCCTGTGCTGTGTGGAGCCCCTGAGCAGTGGGACTCGCTGCGAATGTGCAGTGGTAGAGCGTGGGTCTGGGGGGGCTGTGAGCTCCATCCACCTCGTGTGTTCTCACGGCCGGAGAATACACCAAGGCAGGTGGGTCTGCTGCGGTAACGCAGCAACAGAGAGGGATTTTCTGCTACATGGCTTTTCACTCGGGGGGGGGGGAACCCAAACCACACAACAGTAACAAGACGTTATGATTTTACTAAAAAAAGAGTGCGAACTGAGCATTAGGCAGCTGGGTTGCCTGGGGAGATGCTGCATGTGTACTTGTTTCAGACCCAGGGCTAGCACAGTCTACCACTAAAGGCATGGTGCCTGTGCAGTGCGGCAGGCTTGGAAGTCCATTGTAGAAAAAGGATGGTAGGGCTTCGCTTTATGGTAAAGCACAGGTGATGATGCCCACTTCATTTCTTGCTTTGCTTTCAGACCTGCAGTTGCCCGTGGACTCCAGGGCACAGCTTAGTCCGAAGGATCGTTGGCTGAAAGCCCTTGTTCTCAAAACGGGAGGTGACCAGGAGGTCCTCCTGTTAAATACCCACAGAGACATCATTGACGGGCTCAGGGTGCTGGCTTATGTCTTTAGCAGCTACAGCATTTAGCAGAAAATTGGGTTTACCTGGGTTTTCAGTCCAATTTAGCAACTGGAAATGAAGGCACCAACCAGTTTACTAAAATAAGCCAGAATTTTTATATCTTTCTTGGACAAATTTCCAAGCTTTGTTGCAAAGGCGTTTGCAGGTGGCAGTCGTTACAGACCTCTCTGTACCCCTCCTCTCTTCTCCCGTCACCCTGGGGATCTGAAATGTCATGAAGCAGAATTAGGGAAACAATAAGTGCGATTTATGAGTGAAAGTGAGTTCTAAGTGATCTGGGGAGCCATACTACTTTTCACGGTTAATGAAGATTTCTTAATACACTATCGGACAGCAGCTTTCAGTAATGCTTTGTGAGTGTTATCAAAGACAGGAGTGGTAGATCCCGTTGTATATAAAGCAGAATTTGCAGCACGTATGGGCGAGCTGCTTCCTTGGGAGATTTCCTTCTTTCTGTGACCTGCTGAGGCCTCCGTTGCTTGGCACTCATGTTGCCCTTTACTGACTTTTTTTTCCCCCAGCGTGGAAATGTGAAGCAAATTTCTGCAGAAGGCTCAGCAGTGTTCATAATGCATCGTTTTATTCTTCTTTTACAAAGCTCTCCATTGCTTTGGAAAAGAATTGTGAAAAGTCATTCAACTTTTTAATAGAGTTTCTTGGTTTAGAAGCTGAGCGTTTCCTTGTGTTACTGGTTTGGTTTTGTTTTTCTGTTTTTCCTGACTCAAAAGAAGCTGGTGACGTGGGAGTTCACAAAAGACAGCAGTAATGGAAGGGGAGGAAGGAGGAAAGAAGGCGGGGGGGGGGGGGGAGCTGAAAAACCAGTTCTTTGAAAATAATCCTCACTTCAGAGCTGAATACATGAAGCAAGTGAAGGTGGTGTGGAAGTTTTCTGGTCTCCTAAAGTGTAGTGTCCAAATTTCTGAAACGTTTCTAGTAGTTTGTTTCTCAGTCAGTTTTTTTTTGTAAGGGATGCAGGGGGCATGTCTTTGTACGAACATTTGTATCAGAAGGGTTTTTCTAAGAAAATTTTCAAAAGCGGATTAAAGTATAGTGCAAGTTTAAAATGAAATCCTGAATAAGTGCATGTGGGTCTAATCAGGCTGAAGTACATTTGTTCAGCTTGTTCAGCGTTCAGACTGCAGTACTGGAATTTATGGTCTGTGTTCTGCAGCGTTGTTGTTTTATAGAGTCCCCTAGGTGAAACACAGACACGTGTGAAATGTGAAAGACTAAATGAACTTCTGTCTTGGTAGTGGCTCCAAATTCCAGTTCCCTTGAGAACGGAGGGCTTCAGAAAATGCTTAGTGACAGTTTCTATAGATGAGCTTTGACAGTGAACTTCATTTAATCTGAGGTATAGTTAATATTGGTGATGGAAGTAAGAAATGTCTGATCTCTCTTCAGTCCTGTGTTCTCCAGCCTACTGTCCTAAGACAGCAGTGTGCGGGCAGAATAGTTCTCTGTATGTGCGAGAGGGTGCTGAGGCAGTTCTGATTACTCTGGACCAAATGTTATCAGAAGGAACTTGGAGAAAAACACAAATTTATAAATATTTGTGAAGAAAGATAGGATTCCTTTAGGAAGGAAACTTGTATCCTATTTTATATTGACACTAAATATTCTGTGTTTATATTTTAAAGCCATAGCCTATATAATATATATTTCATGCACAAGAACAAGAATTATTAAAAAACATTGCTGCTTGATTTAAAAGAAAAAAAGTGCAGTGTCACCTTAGAGCTACTCAGGTACTTACTGTAGGTGTCCTGTTTTAAAGGACCAAGACATGGAGATACAAAACACTGAATGCATGTTCTTAGGCTGTTCACAAACAAGAGATGGTAGTGGTCTGAACCTGTTCTGCAGATGTACTCGCTGTAGCTTCATTCCTCATGTTCAACTTCTAATGATTTTTTTTTTTTTAATTTTTTTTTAGTAAGGTCAGTTTGTATTTTAGAACATCAGGTAGTCTGTTTCTAACTTGCAGATTTCCCAAACTTCTTTTGTATTCCTTTCACTACAGGACTAAGCCATGCGTGGTTCTCTTGTATTCTGGGTGACGGCGCCCAGCCACCGTTTGCGAGTATGACCTTATATCACCGCTTCACATGCGTGGTACTGGAGCCTGGAGCTGATTTCATGAAAAGGGAAATCACAGCCGCGTTTGTCCCTTGGGGCACACATACGACTGAATCTAGGCTTTTAGATTAATAAATTACCCTTTGGCTAGTTCCGCAGTAAACTCAAGAATGCATAAATTAATTAGATTATTAAAAATGAGTTCTCAGGCCGGTTACTTTGTGACAGTTCTTGCATGGCCCCGAGGACAACTTTGACATAAAGTAGGTCATTTCGTCAGCACTGGAACTTGGAAATACTTGCATAGAGAACAATTATATTTTCTCAAGTGTATTTTCATAGATTTTATGCTACTGCTTAGGTATGTTTTGTACTGTGATCTACGTAACAAACATAACTAGTAACTCGCTTATAGTCAGATACGTTCCTGTTCGATGGAAGGGTGGGAGGTTTCTTTAGGTGAAGCTTGTGAAACTAGTTCCAGAAGGTAATTGGAAGGTTTAGAATGTGTGTTATAGTCCATTTATATTGATGATTCCTTTCAAAACCTGGGGAAAAAGAAATTGTAACTTTCCACATGTAGTGATTTTTCACAAAGCTATTAAATTGCTTGATTTCATACCCTCCAGAACAGTACCCCATCTTTGGGCAGAAATTGCTGGCACAAGGTCTAGTTCTTTCCCTGCCGACCCTTTTGGAAATGTATCATACTTGAGATGAAATACAGTGTTTCCTCTTCATCATGACAATAATAAAAAAAAGAAAGGTCAGACTTTGTTGGAGACTTTTCTGTGTTGTGTGGTTTGGTTTGGGTTTTGTTTGTTCGTTTGTTTTTTCTTGTAATGTTTGCTTTTTTAAAAGAATAGTCCCTACTAAGGACTGCTCCTGGAGATCCCGATCAGTAGCTGAGCCTTTATTGCAGCCCCCTGGATGCTGGTACTGCAGCCAACACAGCTTGGTTTAAAGACCCTCCTTGTGTAGTAGTTGTCTTCTGCAGGTGACTGACATCCCGTATATGGATGTGATCGCGGAGCTGCTGCCAGGAGAGCGCCGTGCCCCTCTAGCTGCTTACGCTGTCCCACCTGCCTTCGTATGGTGACGTAGCGCTTCAGGCAACCCTTACAGAGGGAAGGGGATGGGTGAAGTCTTGTATCATGCCTAAAGGAGGAGATTTTGGGGGTACTAGTTCTGGCTGCCTGTTTTCTTCCTCTTGGGAGGACAGCAGTCCTTATCCTTTGTACACGATATGTTACTTTGAGATAAAAATACCCTGTTAACTTGATTAAGTATTATTCTGTCTCGCTACTGTAATACTTAACCTTATTCCTGCAGAAATTTAATTTAAAAAACCCAAACACATAAACAAAAAAAAACCCACCCCCTCCCAAACTGTTAATTGCTTCTGGCGATGCCGTAGAGGAACAGATGCAGTCGGGCCTTCTGTGTTTGTACTCGAGCTGAGTAAAACTGTGAACGGGCTTGTGGTGGCACGACCAAGTGGACTTTGCTGTCTCGCTGTGAATAAGAATTTCTGCCTACAGAGAAATAGAAATACTTGTTGCATTCAAACCAGTAAGTGCTTAAGGTGGACAGGCAAGCAGCTTAGAAGAGACTCTTAAGTCCAACCCTGTTGACTCTGAGGTTTTACAGTATGAGCAGCTGGATTAGCTCTGTAATTACCCAAGAGAGACTTTAGAGACCTAATGTGGTAA
Organism: Cariama cristata; assembly: GCF_000690535.1. Taxonomy (NCBI): domain Eukaryota; kingdom Metazoa; phylum Chordata; class Aves; order Cariamiformes; family Cariamidae; genus Cariama; species Cariama cristata. The sequence goes on along the minus strand of NW_009624675.1, from coordinate 6,433 downwards.
ACAGAATTTGCCTGGCAGGGCTAAGATTTTTGGTTTGGTTTTCTTATTGCATGCAAACATATTTGTGTTATAAAATCAGGGACTGGAAGGGCAGTTAGGAGAATGTGGTTGACCATGCGGCCTTATTTCTGCTTCCATAGGCTGCTGCCTTCCCTGTGTGCAGAGGAAAGTGCTCAGAGAAAGCTGGTGTGCGAGCGTTCAGTTAAGTCCCTGTTAATGCACAGAGGCCTGTGTGTGAATTAGGGTTGAGCGGGGTACTTCATGTTTGGCAGTTATTCTGAATGCTTTCATTACAAGGTAAGTGGCAGTCTTCTGTGAAATTCCAGATAAAAACACATTAGGGGTTTTTAAGAGAAGAGATGATGTACATATGAAGCTTTGTGTGGCTGAACCAACCGACTTGCCACTTGTCCTGGTTTCAGCTGCGATGGAGTTAATTTTCTTCCTAGCAGCTGGTACGGTGCTGTGTCTTGGATTTAGGATGAGAATAACGTTGGTACCACCGGGTTGGTTTAGTTGTGGCTGAGCAGTGCTTACCCTCAGTCAGGGACCTGTGCCAGCGAGGAGGCTGAGGGTGCACAAGAAGGTGGGAGCGGACGCCGCCAGGACAGCTGACCCCGCCTGGCCCCAGGGATGTTCTGTACCATATGAGGTCATGCTCAGTATATAAACGGTGGGGAAAGCTGGCCGGGGGCTGCCGCTCGGGAACAGGCTGGGCATCAGTCGTTTGGTGGTGAGCAGTTGTTTTTCATTTGGATCACTTGTTTTTCTTGGGTTTTATTTCTCTTTTTATTTTTTTTTTTACTTTCCCTTTCAATACAATTTTAAAGTTATGATTATTACTATTATTATATTTCAATTAAAAAACCCTCTTCTTATCTCAACCCACGAATTTTCTCACTTTAACTCTTTGATTCTCTCCCCCATCCCACCAGGGCAGGAGTGAGCGAGCGGCAGCGTGGGGCTTACCTCCTAGCTGGGGTTAAACCACAGCGGTCCACTGTACTAAAACCACCTCATGTTTCTACCTCTCTCAGTACCAGAAGCAGCTGGGATACTGTGCCAGGGTTTGTATATACCCTGCTCGGAGAGAAAAGCAGTGAGTGCATGTTCTCGTGACCGGGAGTGAAACCGCAGCAACACCTTGATGTCTTCTTCCTCTTTGCCCCAGCCTCCTCCCCCTATCTGTGGATAATATCCAGAAGGTTCAGCATCTCCTCGCACCGCTCCCCCCCGGTTTGTTTTTTTGTTTGGTTTTTGGTTTTCCATATGATAGGATCAGTAATGAAGGAAACTAGTTCGAGTGTTGAAATGTGTGCTGGTTTTGCATGTTTGGAGGAAAAAATGAAGAGGTTTAAAAGATGCTTCAGAGACGAGGAGAGAGTGTTTGCCTCTTTGCAAGGGATTTAAGAGTCACAGGGTGGGCAGACAGATTGGAAAGGGGAACAGAGTGCCAGGATGAGTGGATTGGAGAGGCAAGCGTTGGGGTGAAAGGAGTGGGGTTAGTGGGTGGGTGTCATGGCAGGAAACCCCCGAACAGCGGCTCTGTGTGTAACCGTGAAGCAGCTGAGATGTTGGAAGGGAGGAGGAGGCTTTGTCAGATGGGCCCTAAGAAATAGTTTTAAGAGCAATACGTGAAACTCCTGGATGAGGCTGAGGGTTGACTCAGCTAGTGAGGCTGCAGCCATTACAGACTGAAGGATGGTAGGTGATGTGGCTGAAGATAAGAAGTATTATGTCATTGGAAACGTGTCCTCAGGGTTGAATTAAAAGAAATAATTCTTTAGCCAGTTTGGAAGACACTCAGCCTGGGATTATTTATTTATTCTAAGTAATTGGGTGTGGTTTTGCTTTTAAGAATTGATTCCTTCTGAGTTCTTTTAAACTACAGAGTGAAAAGGGTTCTCTCTTCCCGAGTGACAGCTGGCAATCGGTGCAAATACCTGAGGTATCATGCGGATTCAGTTGCAGCAGCAGATACCTGGGACTTGTGGTACGGTGGCAGAGCTGTTCCCTCTTGGTTACCTTCCTCTTTCTGAAGTTGGCCCACGGCAGGGAATTTGGAAACAGCTCCAATGCAGCTGGTGCCGGGTTTGATTCTCCTTTCGGAATTGTCTTTGAGCAAGCGAAGGAGTTACTTGGGTTAAGGAGAATGACAGGAAAGGCTGGGATGCCAGCTAGCCCTGTAGCTCTACTTCGGTGTGTAGAAAGCCAGGGGCAAGCAACTGGGCTTGCTCAGGCACAACAGGGCACGGCCACAGCAGGAGAGGGGTGGCAGAGAAGGGAGGGCGCCCGTGCTGCCCGCGGGAGCCTGCTGGGCTGGAGAGGGGATGGTTCCCGGCCGGGGGGCTGCCGCCGGCTGTGTTAGGGGATACTGGCTGTGTGAACACACAAGAGGAAGAGTGGAAGAGACTCAGATGTGGTGGTTGGGAGTTAGCCAGCGTGACCATACATGGTCCAGCTCCTGTGAAACACAACAGCTGCTGCCTGCAGATTTTGGACCTCTGGGGCTCTCCGGAGTAGTCAAATTGACTGCAAGTAGTACGGGTTTGTGTTGGTGTGTTAAAATCTTCCTAAAGCTTGCACGGCTTCTGTTCTCCACCTCGCCTGGTGATTTGGTACAGGGGCTATGCCCGTGCCTGTAGCGACTCTGTCTGTGTGAAAGGGCTGTGGAGCTGATGTACCGGAGGTCTGCTGTGCTTTATGGTTATGGTGGGTGTCGTTTCACCTGGTTAGCCTGCTGGTCTAGCCAAGAGTTATGGCTAGAGCACGTGCAGTGAAAGCAAGGGTTGATAATCATAACGTGGGCCAGCGGTTGCTGAAGGAACAGGCAAAAAATTAGTATAGCTGGTTGGAGTGAGTGGGAGCATAAAGGTAATAAGCATCCATAGTTGCATGTGTTAAGTGTGTGCAATTTAATGTTTGATTTTTCCATATTTATAAGTAAGAGAGTTCAAGGGAGGGTCTTTCCACAAGAATTTGGGAGGCTCGTGTTCTTTTTTTATGACGGTTTTTAATTTGACATAATTTTTAGCCTTTAAGTTACATGACTTTGCCAAAAAACCAAAACAAAAAACCAACCAAACAAAAAAACCAACAAAAACCCACCACCAAACAAACAAATCAATCAAACCAAAACCAACAAGCAACCAGACTCTCTAAAAATTCCTTCTCTCAAGTCCCAATTCTGAGCTGAAATCTTAATCAATGAGGATTCAGCAGTACCTTATACCAAGACCCTCTACAGTAATGTAGAGAAGCAGTTGTAAAAACCAGTCATAAACTAGAATATTTTGATGAGACTTGTGTAATAACTTGAATCTGCATATAGCTGTCTGCTTTCCGGACCCAGGGTGCAAGACTGAGCAGAGGGCACTCCATGTGAGGCTGGCTGTGCTTCGGTCATTGCCGCTGACCTGACATCGCGGCTGCGGCGGGGGGGGGTAGGGGGGGGGGGCGGCTGCGGCGGGGCTGGTACGGCGGGGACTCGGCAGCGTTGCTGCTTCTGAAGTTGTTGACTGGAAAGCTTGCGGAGACCCTGTGCACGGACCCACAGAAATAATTATTGTATGCTTCCTCTGCATAGACATGCCACACACTTGAAAATGAGTGCAGCGTGGTGGCTTGTTACTGCCCTTCGGTAACGTAGCTGTGCAAAATAGGGGGAAGCAACTGATCTTTTGGTTTTTTCTGTGGTTTTAACGTGGAGGTTGCTTTCTGCATTCTGACAGGAAAATCCTCAAAAGGGTTTTATTTATTTATTTAAAAATATACTCTAGAAAGGAATAGAAATAGTTTTGATCCAACTATAATTTGTTAATCTGGAACTGAAGGCTTTTTTTTCCCCATTGAAGCATTGTTCAGCTATCCGTCAGAGACGCTTGCTGTCAAAGGAGGGTTTCCACGAGCAATTTTAAGACCACAGCCACCTTAAGCACTGGTTATAAAATGTGTATTCTTTTGTGCTTGCAGACTGCTTCGCTGAAGTTACGCGCAGAGCAGAGGTATTTCATTCCGTGTCTGTGCAGAGGTGGGTGCTAGGCGGTAGTCCCACAGAGCCAGCACACCCTGGAAAATTTGGGTGGCAGCTGGTATACGAGAGAGAAACAAAGAAGAAACTACCCAAAAGTAAATGATTGGTTACCCATGATCAACACTGACAAAAAATCATCTGCCCATGTCTCGTTACCTAATTACTTCATTATACTAACTGATCCTAAATGTGCATCTAAAATCTCCTCCTAGGGGTGTGGTTTTTAGCATTATAATGAGATTAATGAGCTAAGTTCATATAAAGGACACAATTTCATAAGCTGGACCCTAACCATCCGAGACTGGTTTGGAGATCAGTGTCTTCTTCTTGTCTCATTGTTTTGGTTCTTCTGTGTCGTATTCCGCGTTCCTCAGCCTCGCACTCCTCCCATTGCCAGACCGTGCATGGCTCACCGTTCTCGCTCCATGGAAAATTCCATTTTCTACTGGATATCAGAGTTGCTAAAGATGCAACTGCTAAAACCACCCTAGTTTTTGTTGTGACTATTTGCAGCAGTAATTTCATCTTCATTTCTTTTATCTGCATGAATATTCCTTTCTAGCATTTCTATGGTCAGTCTTGCATTTAGTTTTTAATATAGATACTGTCACTGACTACCTGAGCCAGATTTCAAGCAGAATGCCGACTCATAGCTACCTATCAGATGTGGGGTGCTTAGCACCCGTTCTTCGGGGGCACGTTGGCGGAGAGACAGGACAGTGTGCTTTCAGAGAGACTGAGCAGCCTTTTCGCATCGTGAGAGTTGAGCATTACGTTGAAATTCAAGCTGGCTTCAAAGTCTTGTCGTACCAGGTGCTGAAGCTTTGGGTGAAAGGAAAATGTAGAAACCAAATGTGTGATCTAATTTAAGCTAAGATAGGTACAGCAAACAACTGAAAGATTAAGGAAAAAGAATGGAAGGAAATGATAGTAAGAAAATGTATCCACTTCAGACTGATAACAGCACTTGTATCAATTATACACGTGTCTGATTTGGAGCAGTCAGAATTCATGAGGGATGCGCTTTAGAGAAAAATACTAAGGTGTTTAAATAAAAAATGGCAATTGGTTACATGTTAATTTTGCTCCTTAATATTAAGCAATTTTTTTTTTTTGCCTCTTGCCCAGGTTCTTTGCCATTCCAAATTGTTGGTGAAGATGGACACCAGTTTCTGATTATGCTTTACATTCTTTGGTCCAAGATACTGTTTCTTTTTCTTTTTTTTTTTTTTAAGTTCATGTTAAAGTGTAATCACCCTGTATTTTACAAGGGGCGTGTGTACGTGTGTTTATGTGTAAGTGCGCACATGTGTGTGTTCCATTTAATGGTTTCCATGGATGGAGCATACTCCGTTAGTAACTCAGACCATTTGTTACTCTGAAACTGAATCTTCTTCTCTTCTCTCTGATTCTGCTTTTGGAATATACAGGAAAAGATCCTTAAGTTCAAGCAGAAATAAGAATAAATCTGTACCCCTAATTCCAATCCACATACATTATGATAGTACTTCAGGATTTATATATACTTACTTCTATTGTTATTGTTATTTTAATTATGTAATAAAAAATGCAGAAGTAAATTGAAATAGCTCCACTAGCCTCCTGATCATCAGCTAACCTTGTAAACCTTTCAGAAAGTTATTTGAAAATATGATAAAAGAAGCAGTATTGTGCAAGGTCAGAGTTACTCGAGAAGATGAGGGGTGTAATGAGTAATATCAAGAGGTGACATACTGTGCTTTTCAATCTAAATGGGTTTTAGTATCAGAGATGATTATGTCTCATATGATTATGCTCAAGTATTACTTCAAGATTGCACTAAGATGTACAGAGTTCATTTGCTTCTGCTGAGCATGTATGACTGGGTGGAGAAACTTATTTATATAATAATAAATCAGGGATTGATTTAAAAAAAAAAAAAGTCTCTTGGCAATTTCAGTTGCATTTAATGCTGGTATTTGAGTGCTGGCAGAAGTTACCCATCCTTGAGATACTCACAGGCTGTCTGGGCACAGGCACAGTCCTGGGCAGCCAGCTCTCGGTGGCCCTGCCCAAGCAGGGCAGTGGGGCCGACGACCTCCAGAGCTCCCTTCCCACCTCTGCCGGCCTGTGATTCCGTATGGATCAGGGCAGTCGTCAGAGATGGCTGGCATCGTTCGCAGGACATGTTTCCACATACCGTTGGAGTGGCGGACCAGGAGTATCCTTGTGAGGTTGGCGTTTCCCGTTGTAACAGAGAGGTCTCTAGTAGTGGGTAGGCTACTTGGAGAAGCACCCTCGGGGTCACAGTTGTTCAGCCTCAACACTCAGCACTTCACTCTTGTTAGCTATTTGTGTGGCAAATTTAAGACATTCACGAACTTTGAATTTCTGAAGGTGGTTGTAAACTGCAGCCATACT
>NW_009624674.1:2240-20102 GCF_000690535.1 Cariama cristata | reverse complement strand
AATAAATATAAATAATACATACAAATAATAGTCTCCAACCAGGAAAATTATAGTGAAGAGTGGAGCAGAGGAAAGGAGTGTAATGAATATGAGGGTACGGGAGCTACCACATCTGATTTGAAAGCAAAGCAAACATTAATGTGATGAAACTAAGAGAACAAGCTAAGACTTGGATTTTGCTGGATTTTTTAAAACCATAATAATTTTTATTCTTAAGAAAGCAACAAGGAGTTACAGAGTTGTGCAAAATAACAAACACTGTTCAGTAAAGTTCACCTTATCTGTGCTCCCGCAGTTTTGGGAGTTGGAGACCCGCAAGTAACTTCTTCCTCTAACCCAGACTTACGATACGTGTCAGTAGGTGACCTACCCTTTTACCCCTTAAGAATTATCATCTGCCCCATGTTATTGTATAACACCGATTGGGAATTTCCAGCCCCTTCCTCAAGGAGAAGCATTTATCCAGAAAGTCTGTTGTTGGCAGCAAATGATGAACGTACAGGAACATCAAAATTTGTGACTCTCTGAGTTTTTACCGTGGCCTCTCAGCTCATATTTCGACAATCTGCTGGCTGATTACTCTAACCGGGAACAGACGCTGTGCCACAGACTGAGGTCCACTGTATAATTCAAAACAGAGTCTGCATTTCACCGAGTTCACCAGGCTCATCCAAATATCTTACTTCATCAGTGGAAACTGAATAAAATAAAATAAACTCTCCATTCCCCTTACACCTCTGCTCTCCTAAACTTGGCACCTATCCTCCTAGTGTCTGTTGAATTGAACCATTTCCTCCTAAACCATTTGCAGCTGCATCACCTCTTCCACATCCCACTTTCCTTCATTCCTGTGCCCTTTTACCTGTCTCTGCTTGCCTCTCCTCATGACACCTACAATCAGGCAGGTCTCCTCTATCCAAACCCATTACCTTTCCTGTTTCTTGTCTTTCTGCTGTCTTGTCCCAAGTCTTTTTGCCCTGCTCTGACCCCTCTGATTTCCATGATGCCATCATTTCAGTTCCTGTTCTTCCAATGAGAGGAAATGCTGCAAAACATGTCAGCCTGGAGTGTCCAGAGTATTGCTCTTGTGGGCAGCACAAATGAGATCAAAGCCATGAAGGTCTTGAGCGTGGGATCTGGACCGAGAGCAACCTCAACATTCTGTTGGACTTGGATCCCCTTTTCCAGTTCAGACCCCACCACAGCAAAAGACCTGTTTGGAAAACACCAAATGCCCAGTTTCTTCTAATCAAATCCCTCAAGGTGATATTCAGGAAGAGTTCTAACTTTCCATCGATCAGGTTATGAGCTTAAACTAGGAGCTTAAGGACTTGCTGAACCCATACTGAAGCCTCTTGCCTTTTAAATAAGCCAGCGTTGTGCTCACCAAGATAAACAGGGCAGGCAAATTCGGTTCCTTGCCCCTCGCCAAAGCTTCTGCTAACTCTGCTAATGAGCAGGACCATCAATACTGAGATAGTTTGGCACACATCTTCTGATTAATTAAATTGTGTCCGACACCAGCCCACAGCTCTCCACTAGTGTTAAATGCAAGATAAAGTAAGAAGTGGCTACGAGCTGACATTTGCCAGGTGGCTACGCGCCAGTACAAGGGTGATCTCCACTTCCCTGTACAGCTTTCCCTTTTCCAAGGTCGGGTTAACCAGACTAACCTGAAGATGACTGTGGATTTTCAGCTTCCACTGTATATGCTGCAGGTTACTTAACAAAATTTACAGTTTACAGAAGTGTACCTATATATTCACAGCGGCGAATTTGTCTCATTCTCCCCTGTGAATTAACAGCCTGTGTCTCTCCAAAGTACTCTATAGCTGTACCAGAAGAAAAACCATCCAGTCTCCTAGACATTATATGTACACCCTGTTGGATCCCAAGAGGTAGATAGAGGTTGAGACATTCTTGTTTTCGACCTGCACCAGGAACCACCACATTTGCAAAGGCTGTTTCCTCCCTGCAGTCTGACTCTGGCACCTCCTGCACAGGGAAGAAGCAGGATCAGTGGTAGTAAGGCTGGAACCGAAGTCACGCAATCTCCAGGAACAGGGACATACAAGAACAAAATCCTCGGGCATCGACAGAAGGAGGCCAGAAGTGGAATAGCAGCAGTGCTGGTGACACTAGCACTAAAGGTAAATTGAGCCCAATTCATACCTAACATAAGTCACAATTTCAGGGCAGCTACACCAGTTTACAGCAGCCAAGTGACTGATCAGGTGTGAGATGGTTCACAGATTGAACTTTTTCATGGTCTTTTTTACCAGCCTTGAACAACTGACTTACTCTGAGACCCTATTATTTAAGCATCTTTTTTTTTCCCCTCTCCAAATTATCCATAATTTTGAATGGCTCTATTTCTAAGTACACAGCATAGATACTGGTGCCGAATTTTTGGATATGCATTTGCAGCTACTGTGGTCTGCAGCTACAGCTAAGTGCTCAGCATCTTTCAAAATCAGGTATATGATATGTGGAAGATGAAGCCCTGATGTAGAGACCAGTCTAGGAAGTCTGGCTGTATGTTCTCACTTCTGTCAACTTCTCTGTGTAAAACAGAGTGATAATATTGGATGACTTATATGGGATGTTTTGAGGACAGGTGAGCTTTTGTGAGCAACTTTAAAGGATGACCAGTTTGGTTTTGCGCAGTGGCTTAAGCCACAGGGTGAAGGAACAGAGCCCCCAGCTTTAACTGCTCCTGGTCCAGCTTAGGTTCTCTGTGTTCATTTACTTCAGTTTCCTCTGCATAAAACTGGGATGCTACTTCTTGTGTTTTCTGCAGGATACCTGCACAGACAAGTTTATCCTCATGTGTAACGCATCATGAGACTTCCCAGAAAGTTTCTCTAGGGATAGAAAACAGAATAGCATTAAAAAAAATAATTATAAATGTAACTGCTGCTACTCCTCCTCCTGGGACCAATCCACTGTCCCCACAACTCAGATGATATGTTCCCGAGGATGTGTGTCTGGAGAAGAAAAACATCCTCGTATGGTTAAAAATCTCACAGGGACCACTTAAGCTGCAAGTGTAGACAAGCACAAGCTGCACTTAGCATGGTTTTGGTCGCCATGCAATTCATGACTTTGATTACCAAGCACTCAGCTCAGGTTCATCAGCGACCTTTATCAGTAAGAGAGGGCTCCTTCTTGCATAACCACCTCATCCTAGATCTGCACTGAGACTGGGGATGGCAAATGCGGTGCATGTCCATCCACCCAGGCCAGTTTTCACCTGGCCAGCCCAGGCAAGGAGAGCAGTGGCCCAGGCCAGCAGACGTCCCAGCTCCTGGTGAGGTTCTCCTGCCCAAGACGGTGGGATGAACGCCAGACCTCATGTCCTGAGCTCGCACTTCTGGCTACGAACTTAAAAAAGAAGGGGTGTGAGTCAGCACTGCTGTGGCTGTGCAGCGGCTGTAAGCTGTGAAATTGGTTTACAGCCATTTCAGAGGAACCCCACCAGCCACCACAACTATGGCATTTCTAACTAGCGCCTCTGAAATGGGTTTAAATAGTGTAATAAGACAGACACTGTTTGTAACATGCCCGCTTTCTCTCATCTGTTGCCTCAACAACCACATTCTGTTTTTAAATTAGTGTATTTATTAAAAAATAAACCAAATCCTAGTCACTCTTCTGCTTTGTAAAAAAAGAAAAAATTCTTATACTCCAGCCCATTTAACTGAAGCATATGTTATCCGTACCATTACTGAATGGGCTGCTGAACGCCTTTTCTTTACAGAAAAGAATAATATTTCTTTGACATTGTTTACAGTTGCTTACAATTACAATTTGCAATTTACAACTGCAAAGCTGAGTAGGTAAGCATTCTAAAAATTACTTCAAATACTCTTTGATGGCTTTAATGGATTTTTAAATAAAACAGTGAAAGTTATTAACTGAAAAATATAAAAAGTCAATTGAACCCCTAAAACTGTTTGCTGCTTGGTTACTTCTAACAAAATCAAGTTTGTTTGCTTTGGTTTGGTTCGAATGCTCCCATGAGCTCAGCTTTAGGCTTGTGCTCAATTAGGCATGCTTGCCTGAATCGGGGTCCTAAATGATGGTGTGTGACTGCACAGTGAATTCCTGAGTCCTTACTGGAGCTCTAATTAAATTCACTTAATTTTAGGGGGTGCTTTTCTTTTCCCCACACCTCAGAACAGATTAGTGGTCCCTAGGTCTGCCAGGCAGGAGGGCTTCTACCTGTGCTCCTAGAACTTGGCTTTCCAACCAAAACAAAGGTGTTTCAGACCTAGTCAAGCTAGGTACATTAACTACTCTTGTTTCTCTCAGGGACATGGTACAGGAGTGGCAGCCTACCTTCAAGGTTGCAAAGATGCTGTTTTCAAACCAGATCCTTATTGCTTTCTTCAGGATGCTGTATTAAGCAAGGAACAGAAACATAAACAGAAAGCATGTGATATCAGTGAGCACTGGATGAACTTTTAACAATTAAATTAATGCAGGGAAAAAAAAAATGCAGGATGTTTCAAATGCAGCTGGGGAGAAGCCAATTTTGTGTGCTCAAAGGAGAGTTGGAAGCAACAATCTTTACATCCGAATTCCCAAATTTTCTTTTCAAGGGTCCTGAAAGGAGTGTGGCAGAGGGGAAGCAGGTTGTTCAGTTGTTCAGACTCTGCGCTTGAAAGTAGAAACCAAAGTCTTTCGAGTCTGCTCTCGAGATTCACACATGCCTGTCAGCAGCACGGGGTCCGTCTTGTGCTCCACTTGGTAGAAGGGACAATTCTTCAGGTGCTCCGACATGCACGCAACGTCGTTGCGCTGCCATTTATTAACTTTGGAGAATAGGCTGCTGAACTGCCAGATCTAATATGGGAAAGGGGAGAGAAATTGGGGACATAAAATGGGAATGTTGGTAAAAATAGAAGAGGATTTAAAAAATCTATATATGCTTATATTGAGTGTGCATTACTCGTACTGGACAGGCTAGTGAACATCTGATTGTGCAGGGCTGGCATAACATGTGAAAATGGGGTCTGAATTGGTATGTACCTCGAACTTGCTGTTTTTGCTGCTTCAGTTATCACCTGCCATTTTTAATGGGAAAGTATCCTTCTACGTTTTTTGCCGTCAATCCAGTGCAGGGCATGAGGAAACCCAGGACACCTGACCACTGCACCTCTACAGAACGCTCCATCCCATGTACAGTGTGATCCAAGATGTTTATAAATTGAAGTGACTACAGCGTGCTTGTGTGATACATATCTCAAAGAAACCTGACTTCATAAAGACCTTCCAAAGCATCTATTAGCAATTTCAAAATAATTAATACTACAACACCATTGTTATTCACCCCACCCCAGAACAAGCCTGGGAAATTTAAGGTTTAAGTTATTCCTAGAGGACATACAAGCTTGTAAAAAATAGAAATGTAGTTAAAATTTTCCAATTCTCTTTGCAGTGATACCATGTACTGTTTAGTGATATGCTGGCATGTAGTGATAAGACTGTGATTGTCACTTTAATATTTGCTGTATATCATGAAACCAAATGAATTTTTACAGTCATAGTAGATTTCTTCTCCCTAAAAATACTTCTTCCTGCAGAAGGAGGACATATGTGGGTGTGCTACGCTTAAGATCACCTGACCCTGTCCTAGTCCTAAGTAATCATAGCTATTATACACGGTAGTCAAGAAATTCAGAATAATTACAAACAGAATGTTTTCAAGCAAAGTCTGTGCATTGGAAACAAGATTCCTGTGCGGCCAGTACAGAGAACTAACATGAAAAGGGTTAGACAGTTCTTAAATTCAATGCTGCTGGTTCAAAATTGAGCTAAAATAACTGAAGTTAATTGCTCTATGATTGCTCAGCTGGAATTTCTGCCTTTTACTGAAGGAAGCCACATCCTCCAGTAGTGGCTAATTCCTGTTTTGGATTGGGCTAATTCAACTTGCAGCCACCAAACTTTGTTACACAGATTCTGAATTCACCACGCTTCATGTTTTCTCTTAATAAAGAGTACTTTCTCTTAATAAAGAGTCATAAACTGCTAAAATTCCATTTGATAAGAATCAATAGGTGGAGATCTTCAGAGGTCTGCTTGAAAATCAGGTCCTTAGATAATTTCTGGGAGTCTTCCCTGGATCACTAAATTATTTGTTCCTAGGTCTCTGTCTTGTCTGCTTGGTCATGCTGGAGTCTTTCATGTTATTCTTTCAAATAGTTTTATGTTCGAGCAGCTGCAAGGCTATCAGCTAGAAAATCCCCTGTAATAACTATTGTTCAACTAGGACTTAGACTGAGCTGTGTTTACGTATTTCTTTTAGACTACCTAAACAGCCAATAAGGGTGGAAATTTTCCAGCACAAATAGCAGGAGACCAGCTTTGCAGAAGAAGGCTTCCTAGCCCCATGCTGCTCCCTCAGGTGCTCACAACTGGAGTCAGACCCTCACGGCAATCCTGTGAACTACTAACCGTGAAAGCCCTTGGGGGTCGATGTGAAAGCCTGAGGTCCTTTCACAGCCATGCCTCCTTGTTCTTTATCTTTCTGGTGTTCTAAAGCATGCTTTAGTTTTGACACACCCTAGATCAACTTGTAAAGAACAACAAAAAAGTATGCACTTCAAGTTCTTCAAAAATCCATGTGTAACCCTTAAATATCAGAAATTCTCAGTTCCCAGTGCCTATAAACAGTGCACATGCAAACAGGTTACCCAAGACAAGCTTGGGTGGGAACTTTCAGCTAGTCCGAAGATGTCCATTTACGCCTTCCTACCTTTGCTAGATGTACTGCATTTTACAGCCCTGACTCCTGACAACTGTGGTGCAAATTCACAACCTCATGAATCTCCCCCCCCCCCACCTCCACGTGCTTACAACCCCCTGAACCCCCCCCCCCCCCCCATCTGCATGCTTATATGCAGCATCCCTTGCTATGCTTGTGTTTTATCTGGAGAGAACCCATGGCTGCCTTTTTCCCAGTGTCAGTCACTTGCCTTTTTGCGAGCTTTCCACGAAGTACCACCATGGGAATATCTTTTTTTCTCCCAGACCAGCAGGACCATTCCCCTCTCTTGAAGAAGAGTGGCACAGATGTCCCTCATAAGCACTGACACTTGCGATAGCTGAGATAAACTGAAGCTGTCCAGGAACCCTGCAATGTACTTGAGCACTTCCACTGGGAGGCTGCTCAGCAAGTCCTTATTTCTCCCTTGTTTAGCCGCAGTGGAATTGCACTTCCCTGATTCAGCAAGGAGGGTGTCCACCTCTGGCTTAATCGCAAATGTCTTGAGAGGCCTGCTGTATATAACCTTGGCCTTAAGTCCATCAGGGCGGAAGTGATTTTGAACAAAAGTACATCCCAAGTAGGCCAGTGGGCAGCGATGCTGGAACCATCCGTCCAGACATGACTGGATATCAGCATGCACATTCTTGAAGTGGGATGGGAACTCGTCCCTCCTGAAGAAATGACTGCAAGTGAATGTGAAAGCTGAACTGCTTTTGTTGTGTCTTCTGGTTACACATTCGGTGTAGAGCTCCATGTGGAGTTCTGGTGGGCTTTTTTCATCCAGAATATCTGCTAGAACAGCATTGGAGGAAAAGGGCTCCAGAGGAAAGCTGTATGTCTGCGTTGCAAAATCCACAAAGAGCCCATCAATACCCCTTGCTTCAGAGATCTCATGGCCTTTCAGCTCTTTTTCCAGTGCACACAGCAGTGTGGCTTTAACTATATTTGCCTTAGGTAGTTCTTCTGAATTTATTCCCAAATCTGAGGTATCCACTGACTTGTCTGAAGTTGGCATCTTGTGGCCCAGAGCATCTCCAAGTCGTGCTCTTTTGCCACAGTAACTAACTGGCACTTTGAAGGTGTAGACAGTCTTCACCTCCTGAGCTTCCAAGTTCCCATAGACAAAGTCTTTTTCTTTGGGAGTGCAAGCAGCCAGCTGGCCAAAGCGGATGAGCATTCCCCCGTGATGTACCAGATACATGTTGTAATCGCCTACACCAACTTCCTTCTTCAGCCTCTCCAGGACTCCTTCTTGCCAGGGAGCCAGTCCTGTCATTTCTCTATTCGGTGTTACTTGTTCAGGCTTTTGGTCCTTTGCCTCTGCTGCACCATCAGGTACTTCTTTTGGTTTCTCTGTGGAGCTGGCAGCATGAGGGGCTGATGCTGTTTTCTTGGAAGCCTCCTCCGTCTTTTGTCCTGCACTGTCTGCTGAGCCCGTTACCTTGCAAGCCAGGAGCTCTTTGCTGAAAATGTTCTCCCAGGTTTTGTAACTCCCCAGGTCCATTCCCTCTTTGTCCTTTGCCAAATCTTCACGCTCACGTTGGCTGAGCTCAGACAACTGGTCGTTGCTGTCTTGGGAACCACAGGCTACTCCTCCCACGGCACCTTCTTCCCCACCCATGTCTTCGTCCATTAGCTCTTCCACTTCATCCTTTTTCCTCCACTCTGGAAACAAGTTAGCTATTTTCAAAGTCCTGAAAAGTATCTTCTGGTCTCTGAGTGCCAAGGCAGTGTCCAGACACTCTTCATTCAAGGTCTCCTTCATAATGTTCTTGTGGAGGGTTGTGTCTGAATCCACATTTGGCCAGCGATTCCATTCCATCAAGCAGCAGACAACACTGGCTGGACAGACCTGGAGGTGCTTCGCCAGCTTAAAGCGGGCCATGGAGAAAGGGCAGCCATAGGCTGAGTTGAGGCAGGAGACCTGCTCTAAGGGACAGAGCAATTGGTGCTCCTCCTCCTTGCACATGTGGAAGGTGGCCCCGCAGTGAAAGCGGCAGCTGATCACCATGCAGGAGATGGAGGGCTCAACTGGTGCGCGGCAGTGCCGGTTGAAACATCTCTCACAGTGCCTGTGCTGCCCAGGGGGAACTTTCTGAGCCCTGTGCTGTGTGTAGCAAAGACAAGAAGACAAGAGTTACCGCTCGAAGGCGCAAGGATGGCCACAGACCCTCCCATGCCCATGCTTGGTTTCTACGCATTAGGTGCTCCCATGCACTTCTAGCGGGAATAAGGCTGTGGGCAAATGACTGCCAGCTGCATACGGTCACGTATCAGCACTGATCCCGTGGTACAGGGCAGTCTGGTAGCAGCACAGATATAGATAAGGTCCTTATTCCTTAGCCCAGCAGAGGCAGCCAGGCTTTGGGAGCGAGCTGTTTTCTGTCACTGTATTTACACTGCCTCTATCTATACCAAGCTGCTGAAATCAAGACTGCCAGAGGCACAGTGAAGGAGCTTCCCACTTCCTCAACACTGTTTGAGTAGGAAAGATGATGTTTCTTTTTCCTCTCTAGAAAAATAAGCTGGTCATTTGGCCTACATGTCTTCTCATCCTCCCGTAAAGACATGAATGTTGCACAAATGAACCTCCCTTTGCTCTACACCAGCAAGGCTGAGAGCGAGGGTTATCTTCATGATCCCAGTTCCCAGTGTGGAAAACAGCCTGGGTAAAGGCTGATTTACCTGGCATTCTTTACTCTGCTTTCCCGATTTACCCGTACGCTGCTAGACGATGCCTGCTTGTCGTGGAACAGAGGCTACTGGGGACTTTCCTTCATGCCCTGCTCAGCACCATGGTGTGCAGTTAGGGCAGAAGAGGAGCGACAAAGGGCTAACCTCAACAGAGATTTTCCCTTCCTGTGACAGTGCAACGAAGTCAGCATGAACATGTCCTTTACAAGGTGTCTCTTTGAGAAAGAATCCTTTTTTCTTCCTTTGGGATTTGTTTTAGAGCATGATCCTGCAAAAACTGGTCACCACTGCTCTACTTTTTCAATTCACCCTGTGTACTTCTGACAAGTCAGTGTCAAACACTACCTGGCACTGAATAGGTGATCGTGAGCTGATCATATTTTAGATTCAGTTTATAAAAGTGTTAGTGACACCACAAGGGGCCAGAAAATAGAGAAAGACGTCCCAGGCAACAAGTCGTAGAATAGTATCATACAATCATAGAATGGTTTGGGTTGGAAGGCACCTTAAAGCCCATCTTGTTCCAACCTCCCTGCCATGGGCAGGGACACCTTCCACCAGACCAGGTTGCTCAAGGCCCCATCCAACCGGCCCTTGAACACTTCCAGGGATGGGGCAGCCACAGCTTCTCTGGGCAACCTGTTCCAGTGCCTCTCCACCCTCACAGTCAAGAATTTCTTCCTAATATCTAATCTAAACCTTCCCTCTTCCAGTTTAAGGCCATTGCCCCTTGTCCTGTCACTACATGCCCTTGTAAAAAGTCCCTCCCCAGCATTCTTGTAGGCCCCTTTTAGGTATTGGAAAGCTGCTATAAGGTGTCCCCAGAGCCTTCCTTTCTCCAGGCTGAACAACCCCAACTGTCTCAGCCTGTCTCCACAGAAGAGGTGCTTCAGCCCTCTGATCATCTTTATGGCCTCCTCCGGACCCGCTCCAACAGGTCCATGTCCTTCTTGTGTTGGGGATCCCAGAGCTGAAGGCAGTACTGCAGGCGGGGGGATCTCATGAGAGACACAAACAATACTAGTCTCCATTTCATAAATTCACCTGCCATCAGGGAGCTTCATGAATTTAACATTTTGCAACCTGCAAACTGGATTAAAAGAACAAGTTGAGGTTGCCAAACCAAATGTCTCAGAAATTTCAACCAGCTTTATTAAATAAACAGGTTAAATGTTTTCTTAAGGAAGATTGCATTTCTGTCCTCACACTTCCATATTAATGTTATTTCAAAATATACATAATTTTTTCCTCTCCTCCCTTTAAAAACCTTTGATATAAAAAGGACATACAATTTTCCTGAGGTCCAACAATAAAAAGCAGAAGTAGAAGAACATGATGTATGAAGACCCTTATATAAAAAGTTATCACTACCAGATTACTAGCTTTATGTCACAGTGAACCACTGGCTTTGGTTTCATTATTGTGTTTTTCATTCTTTCCCAGTCAATTAAATCAGTTTAATGTAAAAATAATGCACTTATGAGGCCTGCTTCCAAAAGTTCTCAGTTAGCCTTGCTCATAATATGTCTACCCTTGCAATAATTCCAGGCAATAGCTGTTAATCCTTCCTAAACATGGGAAAACAGAAGCACAGAGTCTGACAGCAAGTGAATGGAGATGGTGATTAGCATGAGGTATGCCTTCTGTTGTAAAAAATCTAAGAACATAAGAAATGACATTCTGGGTCAAACCAGTCGTCCACCTAGCCCAGCAGTCTTCTTTAACAATGTCCATAAGAGATGCTGTTTAGGGGGAACATGCAGGACCTCCTATGGTCCTTTCCTCTCATACACAGTTGTGGCACTAGAGAACTAGAAGCTGCTCAGTCACTGCTTGGAGCTACTTCCCTGGATACCTTCAACAGGTATCCACGACTTGGCCCAAAGAAGAGCTGCTGCTGGTAGAAAGCTCCTGACTTCTGACTTTCTGCTCCTTACTGTAGGGGCTGCATTCCAGCTTGGTTCAGCCTATTGTGAATCTTTGTGGAAGGGAAAAAGCTAGTGATAAGGAGGAACTGGAATTCTGTTTCCAAATAGGATCCAGGGTGCTTTTTTTTTTTTTTTTTTTTTTTTTTTTTTTTTTTTTTGGTAGTCTGTCTACAAGTACTTGTGCGGCAATATGTAATGAACACAAAAGTTACCATAGGCCCAGCAGACTCTCATTTGGCTCTGGGAAAAAACAGACAGTTAGTAAAATAATTTAGACTTTCTATTTCTAAGGTTAAAGAAAATACAGTAGTGTCATTTACCTAGATGTGAGTGTTTTTGCAACCCCAGGCTTAAGTGACCTAGCCCCAAGGAGAGCTGTGCTGCAGAGGAACTAGGCTCAGGGTCAAGGGGAAGAGATGCTCTGTGAAGTTGCTTCCCCTCTCTTTCTTGAAGGTACCATCTTAACTTCTTGTCTTTCACACTTTCACACCCCAGCAATGGAAGTCACGAACAATGCCGGGGAAGGAAAGATGTCTGGGAAAGGCAATGCCTGTGGGTTCCTGCAGTCACTAAAGGCCACACACTTGTGTTTGAATTTGATGTGCACTAATTGCTCAACATACCTTCGTTCCATCCTTTGCAACTTCCAATGCTTACCAATACCTGTTTACACCTCCTAATTAATCAACCCCATTCCCCCTCAGTCCTGCAGAGTAAAGGAACATGTCCTTGGTGGTCCCTTTACCCACGGACAAACTTACACTCTGATGTATCAGGCTCAGGTACCTTCACCTTTGTTTGCATGGAAAGAGCTCAAGACAGCAATGCAGAAACATAGTATTTCATGACTACCCATTAAAACATTCCCTGCCTTGTCTTGAGAAGCACTGGCTTCTGCATAGGGGTACCCAGCCACATCCAGCCCTTAAATACATGTGGTTTTGGGTGGTGTCTGTCCTACTTTAGGCTGTTCAGTTACATCTACTTTTATGTGGATCAGAGAAGCAGGAGATACAAATGGATTTATTTCACATTGGCAACACCCTTGCTGCTCTCATTCTTGCAACATTTTGCTGCAAATATAATCTCTAAAAATAGTCCCAGCTATGACTTGCGTAAGGTCAGAGGAAGGCTGGGTACATTACACTGCAAGAAAAACATGAATGTGTGAACAATACTTTCCACTGCAAAAGTAACATTCGGAGAGAAATAATTGATAAATAAAAATATATCAGAGGCACAGGCCTTATGGTTCTCCAAAACACAGAAAGGACTGACTCCAAAGTTTCTAGAGAGGCGCCTGCTTTCACACTGCTGTATGCTGAAACGAATCCTATCTGAACCACATGTAAAGAAAGAAAATACATGCTTTGTTTATGAAAAGTGACCATATCAGAGCATTCAGATCCAGAATCAGTCTTCTTCATTATTCAGGTATTTTTCAGTTGAGTTTACCTCATCTCTAAGTTGTATATGCTGTTCTTTTTAGACAAATGATTTCTATGCCTCTCTTCTCATTGTCAAATCTGTGAAGCTAGAGGACAGGAAGAAGGGAAAGATAATTTTTCTGATATTTATCAGGGATTGAGTACTTCTTCTATTCTGACATGCTGGTAATCAGGAGCTCTGTATTTTAACTGATGATCTAGTTAGCTCTGTGGTTTAGTTGATGGTATTATTGTCAGTACACAAACGACAACTTTCAAAACCCTGATCAGAAAGTTTACAAATTCTTGCCTCAGTAAGTTTGATATGTAACATCCAGAGGCAGATGACAGGCAGATATGCCAGGTGATGAAACATTTCTCTAAACCTGTACACTTCTTGTTTCCCTGCAACTTGCAAAATTTCCTAAGATTTGGGTTAGGGAAAAAATCAAACCAGAAATGCTTACTTGAATCACGTTCAAGCTACTGTGGAAAGAAAGGATGCAAATTACAGTCTGCAGTCCGTCCACTTCGGTAAATCTTTATTTTTAGACTGTCATGACAGCAAATCAAGTAAGGTTTAAAAATACACAGCTGCTATTTTAACTGCAGATATGTCTGTGTCTGGAGCAGATCTGTTCAGTGACAATAACTTACAGTCTATAAACCAGTTACAATTTATTTTCAGTAAATATATGTTTAATTCAATGGCACTCAATGAGCCAAAACAATGCAACTGTTTTCTTATTTGATATTTGCTATGTGACTGATCATATGACATACTAAGGTTATACATCGTATCTGAGCTCTTCGCACAGAATCAAGGGATGCTTCCCATTTTAAAGAACCATCAAAAACAGTCACCAGAAACTCCAGATAATTACCTTAGAGAGTGCCTCTGAGGTGAGATTGCAAATGAACGGAAAACAATCTTTCTAAGATTTACAACATGATAAGGAGCTCTTAAAATAATCTCAGGAAAGTTTGCACCCAAATGCTGGAGCCAAGAAGGTTAAAGTTATATGCAATATTACAACAGAAAAATACTTTCAAGGAATGCAAATACTTTTGGTGCAGTGTATACGGCAGATGATAGGAGGTAATCCCTATTTCTTTTAATGTTTGTTACCCAGTATATGGTGTTTATCTCATTTTTATCATAATACTTAAATCCTGAGGTGAATACAGAGTTATTAATGTCCTTACAAGGTTTTTCTATACATTTGCTATCTTAGTATCTGAGGGTTTCACAATCAATAATTAATTTATCTTTGCAGTACTAGAGGTGCACTTGAAGTTAAAAGATACTATTACTTCTGTTTGGCAGATGTAGAATTAAAGCATAGAAAGATGAAAATAAAGAGAATTAAACATAATATTTTATATAAATAAACATATATATATATACACACACCAAGCATGGAAATGCTCAGGTTCTGGTGTTTCACTTGCAGTTGGATGCCTCCTGCACAAAAACCCTGGCAGAGCCAGCTGTAGAATCACATTTTCTAGGAAAGCATCTAAATCTCCTTAAACTAGGGATTTTCTTCTCTTTTCATCTTCTCCCTCAATCATTACATGCTTAACAACCTCAGCAAGAGATCAGGCTTGGGTCTCCTTTTGCTAAACAGATACATTTATTTCCTGGAGCTGAGGAAGAAAACACTATGCCACTGGAAACTATACTGTACTGCATTTGTACATGATTCTCAGGAGCCTAAGTTTTCTGAAGTCCTGTCCTTCCATAAAAAATAAAAAGCAAATCCAAGAATGCCACCACCTGGAATCATGGTGACCCCTAAGTGAGTCAAGTCCCACATCTCAACACCCACAGCAGGGATGGCTACAGCTTGAGTGACCGCCTTGGTGTTGGGCATAGCAGGTCACTGTCCTTCGTGGCACACCTGCTCTGCAGTTGCCATTCAGACTGATCTTGCACATACATGTTGCCAGCCAAGCTTTAAATGGGTCAGGCAGTGAATATGGAACAGCTCAGGGTAGGTGGAAAGGAAGAATAAAAAGTATAGATGACATCGTGATCAATAACACTAATAAACTTCTAGTGAGCATGTGCAAGACATAGTTTCTTTGAGGCTCAGACCTTGAACAAGTTCACATGGATTTTATAGGGGCACTTTGATTCCAGGGCAATCCTTCTGGTGAACTTCAAATCCTCAGTATAAGACATGTGGAGTGAAAAGTTTTTCCATGAGACAACTACCTGTTAGAAAAGCCCAAAGATGGAAGAATAAAGCTGTGACAATTAGGGAGCTGCTCCCTACATTTTCTAGCTGGAGATCAGCTGGTTGAGGCTGTGGTGTTTCATGGCAATAACCACTCGTTCAGAGTTACTGAACAGGTTGGAATTGCTTTATACTGAAAAAAAATATGCTGTAAAATGACAGGGATAGAGTACATCCACAGTATAGCGCATCAGTCTGGCAAAGACTTCAATCCACTTTCCTTGCTTTTCTTCTAGAGCACACCTGCTGCTCAGGATCTCACAGCAGCACATCGGCTTTTCTTCAGGTCCCTAAACCTGGCATGTAGGCCCACGGAGCTCAAAAGAAGTTGTTACACCATCAGGCCTCCCCCTCACCTGGTAAATCTGTGCTGCACACAGGCAGTAAAGCGGCACTGAAACTCGCTTGTGCAATTTCTGTTCGGTGAACGCACTAGTGCTGTTATGGGAGGAGTGGGGGACAGTTCAGAGTAGCGAGGCACAGGTAACACAGGGCACTGCTGGTAGAAACCCCACACTGCACTCCCTCCATGAGACCTGGATCAGCAATATTTCTTGCTCCTCCCTACCTGGCACAACCTAGCCATAGCTTGCCCAAAAATTCCAGGTGCTGAAGTGGTCCCCTGGGCTGGAGGTACGGTGCAGGGCAGCCCAGCAGCGGGGTCTTGTACTGGGCATGTTGGGGAGTCGTGTGGGAGACAGGCAGGGCAGGGAGAAGGGGGAGGCTGTGGCATGGAGCTGCTCTGCTGCTCCTCATCCCTGTGAGGGGTCTCTGTGAGGGGTCCCTGTGAGGGGTCTCTGTGCTGTCCTTGGTAGGACACAGTCAGGCCACAGTCAGGCAACCTCTCACGTTGCATCAATAACTGGGAAATGGGTTTGGTTTTGGTTTGAGTCCAGCAAATGCTTTAAAATAACAGGTTCCAGTTTAGTTGCAGTTTGAGGGAAAAAAAAAAAAGAATGGTCCAAAATGTGTTTTTTTTTCCTTTGGGCTCAGGTTCTGTTTTATGCCCTGGTAACAATCTCATTAACATACTTTCCTGAAAATTTCTTGAGATAATAAAGTGAATGATTTTAAGCAAAACAAAAGAAACCCAGCCCAAGGCAGGTGCCCAGTATAGAGAATTCCAGAGCTATTGGTTAAGGTCTAAGTCATAAAAAAACAAAAGAGAAAAGATTCCTGAATAAAAATTGCTAAGCAGCCATAACTCTAAATGGTACAGTAATACTTGTAACCCTTGTAATTCTTACTTCATCGTCATTCATTCAGTCTGGATTACCAGCCTAAAGTTTGCAGTCTGAATCTACAAAGCTCACCAGATTTTAAGTCTTAGCATTTTTGCCACAAGATTGCTCTTGCCTCTTCTCTGACCCTTACTGTATCTTGTCTTATTTCTCTCAGAGTTTCTTGAAAATTACAGAAATTGCATTTTTAATTTATCATCTATCCTGCTGCTGAAGCTTCCATCTCAGAATCAACATCTTAGTTTTTTAAAACCCCAGATACAGTGCTGCAAACTATGGCTCATCCACTCAAAATATTATAGAGGGTTTTTGGTTTTTAGAGTAGCATGTCACAGAAGTGTTCACAGTTACCAGCTGCCTCTGTTTTAGGGTGTCATTTAAGACATCTTGTGTCTGATTATTCTACTTCCTCTTAATTACTAAGGCTCTTTTGAAGACATTTTGATTTTCATAGCTTAATCCAGTAACCATTGCATTGCATAAGGTTTGAGCAATAAAGACTCCAACTCTATTTACAAAGCCTTACCTTAATCATAGAGTCCCTGTGTGTGTACCAAACACTTGCTCTCCCAGTTGTGCTCAGCTGGGTTGAAGTGAGGTAGGTAAGGGAGAACTGCAAGCAAAGAAAGAGGAGAGAATGGGATGACAAGGAGCGAGCCCAGGCAGAAACATCAAGTAGTTTTGGGTTGTTAAAAATAAAACCCATGCATGTGACCACGTAGCTCAGCTTACAGAGCAGTGTCTTCCACTGTATTTGTTAACACTGTCACTTCTGGAGTGATACTTCACAGAGAAGATGCAGAACCTATAATACTCCATGCCATCTGCATGAGAGGAAAAGATCAAAACCCTTCCCAGAGCCCTGTATCAGCTCCCTGCCGCTCTCTGATGGAGGTTTGCCCTTCATGACTCAGCTTCCCTTGGTGCCCACACTAGTTGGTGGCTCCTGCTGTTGGAATTGTGGCTGTGCCCCTGGCTCCCATTGTCACCAACTCTAGCAGCTGGTGCAGACAGCGATGGTGGGTTTCCAATCTGCCTGGGCAGGGTGGGCAGAAGGAGAGGGGGAATGGCCCAGAGCTGAGCAGCCGGGCAGATCTGCCTGCCTGCCTGCCTGCCTGCCAGGGACGCCCCAGGAGGCTCCCCAGCTCCAGCCCCCCCACTGCACAGTGAAAAGGTCCTACCAGCCACCGGGAGGGTTCACCCAGTGTCACCCTTCCTCAGCCAAAGCTGAGGAAGCAAAGGAGCAAAGGAGAGCAGTCACCATTTACCCTCAGTGTGGACCCATTAAAGCATTTCATGGTGAGTTTCATGGTGAGCATTTCATACTCATGGTGAGTACAGACCTACGGGTACTACTACACGTCAGTGAGGGTCAGGGGTGCAGATGAGGCAGGTGCTGCCTCTCCCTGGTGGGTGCTCAGCCCATCTGGCTGCAAAGACACCTCTTGTGACCCGGCTGCTGTATGCAACCACTCTTCACCACCTCAGAAATATAGAACAACATCTTTTGGCTGTGGCGGCTCTGAGATCCTAAGTCACAATTAACTTACCGCT